>NC_052612.1:35905730-36205730 GCF_016545825.1 Eucalyptus grandis
AGAAGGAGAATCCGAGGGTCGCGTATTTGTGTGAGCTTCTCCTCCTCCCCCTCTCTCACGTCTCATTTCTGTTCGGTTCGCTTTATTTCCTCTGCTTCCCGTTGTTTGGTTCGTTCTATGGCAAAATTGTCGTAGGCGACTCGGTGGAGACAATGACAAGAATGCCATGCCATGTAGTCGTTTTTCGACGGTAAAAGTTCAATCTTTTTTCACGACCGTCTTAGGCAATGAACATTCTTGCAGGACAAGTCACTGTCCAAGTCGTGGTGGCCGACTTTTGATTATGTTTCTGTCGTTGTTCACACCTCGTGTGAGCTCGATTTTATTCTTCCTTTGTCATTTATCAAGCAATTTCAATTGTCGACCTTTGCGGTAAATAACTTGAAATTTAACCCCAACCATGTGACAGCTGTTAACTGAAGGGTTTACTTCTAGATGAAAGGGATTGAAAAGATATGCAAAGTGAAGAAGTGGAAGAAGGACATAATTCCACGGTTATATTTCATAATATACTCAACGATTATTAGCTGTATGTTTGTTCCCATTTATATGCTTTGAATGTATTCAAATATTGGAGTTCAATGGAGAAAATAGGCTGAGTATTCTTAAAATAGAACCCTCTCATAATATAATCTAACATCCAGTGTCTAGTTTCTTATCTAATGTCTGCTTGTCTAACTGAATCTATCTAATATAAGTTTGATTAGTTTGGAAGAAAGTCATTTCAAAGTCTATGCGCAAGATATGTCTTATTAAGAGCTCATAAAAAGGATTTCTCGTTACAACTATAGGTCAAGTGACATTATAGTTTGCTTAAACATAATTAACGACAATAGCTCTCTGCACGCGGGCTACTCTTCGAATTCTCTTTACCATCAAAACAGGGAATTCTGTGTTAGAGCCACAGATGTTTACTACTCAAACATCAAAGTAGCCACGATGAGTGTCTAAAGCATATGGTTGATATAAACATTGTAATTGATGGAGAAATAATTGTGAAGTTGTAACATGACTTGGTTTGAGTCACTGTGGAAGCCCTAACGGTTTGTTCATAAGAGAACAGCAATTGTGTCATCTTTCTTTTATGAAAATTCTGTCTATGCTGTTCACTTCCGTCCGTTGTTGGAAGCTGCGTCTTATCAGTGCAAAAGTGGAGTGGATATTAAATGCTTTTCCTGCATGCTTATTAATCTTTCTCAGTGGTCTACCTTATTCTTAGTGCCTTCTTTACAAATATTATGATGTTGCATGGCAAGGTTGAAATTGCATCAGTTGGACTTCAAACATAATTCTCTTCCTAATCTGCAGCAAAACTTCTCCTTTTCCTTGCTTTATCTCTCCTATTAGGTCGCCATTATGCATTTGAGAAGGCTCATGAGATTGACCCAACATCAGCTGGACGGGGTGTTCGCCAGTTTAAGACCAATTTCTTATACAGACTTGAGAAGGTATCTTTCCTAGTTCATGAGGTCCCTTGGCCTGTTGTGGCAGCATTGCTGAATATGAAACATCAATGCAGTTCATTTACACATCATGTCACTAGCAGTGATTCATTTTGTCTTTTCATGCTGTGATGGCTAAACTAACAAAAGTGACTGTGCTTGTTAGATCTGATGGCCGGAGACTGCATTTTTCACATTTACTAAGTATCAAGATGTGAGAAAATCATGTTGAGCAATATTACCATGGATTTGCACTTGTAGATTGTTTAAGTTAACTCAGACATAAACAAGGAGTATCCTATTAGACTGGATGTATACATAGGACAGTATTGGAAAATAAAAAAGAAGCTATACAATTTAGACATATGAATATATGAGAGATCAGCAAATTCAAGCAGAATATCACTCCACAGCTGACTTGTCAGCAATAGCAATCAGCTTTGGAATACTTTTCTGTTTTCTCCAACTAGATCTTCCATGTTACGCACGATGGCACAAAGTTCCACGGTCTCTGTCAAAACCGACTGATATGCCTTCCAGCTTCCGATTGCATTTATTACAGTAGGGCATGACCCAAGATATCCCTGCCAGAAGATCCAACAATGTAATGATTGTCAGCAACCAATGAATAAGCAGACGTACCAATTGTTTTTGTAGAGAAAACCAATTGACCGTTACAATTTTCCTAAGCTTCAGGTTGTCACTTTTCCTTATTGTTATCTAGAATCACAGTTCAGAATTGAAAAAAATGAAAATGAAAAAAAAGAACGGGCCTTTAATGCAAAGATGTTCCAATGACTTGAGCATAAAAAGCCAAAAATTTGTTGATAGTGAATTTTAAAACGATGAATTTGAGTACGTGCTGGAGCTGGATGCATCAAATAAATGCATCCAGGAATAGTTCGCACTTGTCCTAAGAATGCAACTAATTTCCTATAGCTCAGGTCAAAGAGCTGAGGAAAGGGTATTTTGATTTCCCTGGTCCTATGAAAAGTTCTAGTCCCATCTAGAGTTGGAAAGATTTTCGACTTGATAAATAAGTTGGTAGTTTTTCTCTAATTGTCAACATCAAACACTCTTTTTAAAGTGTTCAGCTCAACCAGTTTTATGTTATGTCATTTATAGATGGAAGTAGAGCAGAGGACTTTTGAGGTGTTCGTGCAACTGAATGGTGCTGTTGCACAATGTTACTTGCCTTACAGACTGTACTGTTCCACACTGTTTATACATCATGACCCTTTCAGTCTGTTGTATTGTTGTATCCCGTCCTGCCATCTCTCTCTCTCTCTCTCTCTCTCTATATGTGTGTGTGTGTGTGTGTATGGTGATCATGGCCGTACTAGGCAGGTTTTGCCTCTCTGCACATGCTGATGATGCAATTCTGGCTTGTGTTGCAGATTCTTTGTCAGAGGATGTAAAACGAGTTGGGAATCTAGCTGTTAGATATAGAATCTGAGACCTTGCTTTAATGTCCAAGATAAGTAAACAAAGGTAGGTATTGGTTTGGCAACTTGATCCATATTTTATTCTGAAGCAGGCCCAGATTACCCATGTACAATATACCCACCTTAGATTGATTATTGTTCTGAATCACAACGCATATTCTGGAGACGCAATTTTTGTGGATATTCATTTAAAATGTATTTATATTAATTTATTGTTGATGCAGCAAGTCTGATCACCAAAGTAGCAGCAATAAATCGAAAGGGCAGGGAATGGCACTGCCTCGTAGCTCGCAGCAGCCGGAAAGTAAGCAAGGTCAAAGCGGGCAGATCCAAAGTGTAATTAGTGGAAGCTTGGTAAAAAGTTTGGCGGTCTTGGATGAATTCAAGTATGGATTTCCATCGAATGGCTTGTCTGTCACCTCAAATAAGTGGTGGGGAAGTGGCAGTCCAGGAGATTTTGCGTACATAGATGCAACTGAAACTGGCAGAGAATGCAGACCGAAGTGGCGGCAATGTGGCAGATGATGGATCCAATGCTGAAAAGAAACTGAAGGTGAGAAAGAGACCAGCAATGCCACTCTCCGGGGTGCTAGTTTGCCAAGGGCTATAAGAAAAAGAGCCCTCGAAGAAGGAAGGGAGGCACTCAAGCTGGGTGTTTTTATGAGCCACCATGCTCATAAGATAGGCAAGGAAGAGAAATCAGTGATGCTCAATATTTTTTGATGTTCACTGCCAAAGGGATGGATCAATGATTAAGTTTAATCTGAGGGATACTCAAAAAGTCAAAAACTGTAATGTAAGTGATTGACTTCTTAATTACTGTAGTTGGACATAATGCTCGAAAGAAATGTTGCTTATTTCTCTCAAATTCTGACTCTCAAATGTTGCGGTACTCCATTCAGTATTATATTCTTTTCATCCGTCTGTTGCTTCTGTTGGTATTTTCATTTGTTGAGCAGCAAGAAAAGAAGATTGATTTGCTGGAATGGGATTTACATTTCTCAATCCTCATAAATGAGGTTCTTTGTAGCACTTAGGAGTCAATACATTGAACAATTGAACGTGGTTAGTCAAGTTGTTCATCGGAGTTGTGTATACTCGGTTTTTAATATCGTTTTCGAATACTTGATAGGATTGCCAGTGCGTCAGCCTAAGTAACCACCGTAGGTTGATTTTGGGCTTTTCTCAAGTGAGTAATACCATATCTTCTTTGAGTTTGTAAACTCATATTTCAAAAGTGAAATGGTTTAGTTATGTTATGAGTTAAGCACGAGCATATTCCTTGCACAAATTTAATTGAGCATTTACTACCATTTATGTTTTATATGTGAACATGTTATCTTTTGACTATAGTTTAAATTGATTGCCTGCAAATGGGTTTATGAAACATTTTGGGAAAGACTCATGAGAAGTTCTTGATTTTAAATATGGTTTATGAAATGTTATGTACTGATTTGTTAATTGGTTTATGAAATGGATTGTGATATATATAAAATCAATGGCGAAAAGTTATGATTTAATAGAGATTAATCAATAGATTTGACCATCGACATTTGAATTGTGATGGTGAAAAGTTGTGATTTGGTTATTAAATCTAAGTTGTGAGATTGTTTCTGATTTTGATTGTGGATTTCTAGAGATTGAGGTTGATAGATTATGCTTAGTGTCTTTATAAAACAGTTGAGGAGTGTGTGGGTTTGCATATACTAGTCGTGGATATGCACATACTAGTCTAGGGCATTTTTATGGGCCGAGCTTCTAGCTTATAATAAGTGAAGACCTAATCAATAAAGAAATCTTGGTTGCAGGTTTAGAGATCGCTAGGGTCCAGCCAACCACCTACTTTATTCCTTTATCCGCTTCTCAATGGCTCTATCTTATCATGGGACGTTATTCATAATCATGGCTAGATACTTGAGCTTTAGTTGATGGAATGAACCATCGACTTGTATTTTGATAATATTATAAGTTTGATATATTTTGGATTTGGTGTAAATGAGTTGTGATTTGGTTTTATAAAAGTATAATGTGATTATTTGATTTGCTTAAAAGAAATGTATTTCTCACTGGATGGTGGTGGCTCATTCCTTTTTCTTATTATATTTTTTAGTTATCACATTTAGTGGCGGTTAGAACGAAAACATTATCGTGGAAACTTTTGGAAGCTGAATATTTTGGGTATAGTTAAGGTTGTGTACTTTGGAGAAAGGATGACAGTGTCACTCTTTCTGTCACACCCCAAAACCACAAAGAATGGGAATGACACGGCCGTCATTCTTTACACAGGACGCAGCCTCAAATACAACCAACAAACTGATATTAACTTATATATATCTCAAACCATATATATATCAGATGAACCAACAAATTGGTTGCAACATCAGAGTTTCTATAATCCACCAAAAGAGAAAAAAGATATACGTTTAAAACTCAGACGATCCAACTACTAGTAAGTATTATTTGCACCACTTCTTTAAACCATACCAAAAACAAAATAGAACTCCCCAAAAGTTCCCATCGACTACGCACTCGCTCTCTATTCGCCGCTAGCCGAGGAACCTGAAAAGATTAAAGGAGGAATGGGATGAGCAGCCACAGCTCGGTGAGTAGTACATATCTTCTAAGCAGATCGAACAACCACTATGCATGTATACGAAACAATACCAAACAGTAAGCCAACTCAATATATAAAATAAGTATTGAATTTTATAAGAGTTATTTCTTATCATCAAAATTTATAGTAATATGGAAAACTCATTTGAATCGCCATCAAAATTCAAGTATCAATGGTCGAATACATTGAATAATCTCCATCAAAAACACATATCAATGGTCTATCCATTGATCAATCTTTGCTCAATAACTAACCATGGTCATGACACAACGCCTTGTGACAAGGCGACCAAGATTCCCCCCTTGGTAAGGTCTCCACCTACAAAGCCGGTGGCTAGGCCAAGGATATCCTAAACCTGGTATGCATACCCCAAAACCTCATTGGGTTCACAGTCACATTGAGCATAAATAACCATTCTCCAATACAGAAACCCAATCCATAAATCAATGTCTTAAACCAAACAAATAACATTTTTGCAACATAGCCCATAATCCATTTCATATCCGTTTCTCAAATCATCATAAACCTTTTTATAAATCAGTCGCAAAAGCAATTTCATATATGTTTCTCCACAAACCTTGTATAATGTGCTTTTCAAAGATTCACAATCAACCAAAGGGTAGCAGTGCTCGATCTGGCTTTTATGCAATAAAAATGCTCTTCTCAATTCAATATATACATATATATACTTCAAGACATGATTTTTATAAAACCAAAGAAGATATAGTACCACTCACCTCGTCGTCGATGACCAAACGACGAACGATACTCGTATCGTGAATTCAAGGTCCTATCAAATAACCGAGAAAAATGTTAAAATCTAATAAAACACCGTCTCTACTTCAAAACAACTAAATTACGCCTTAACTCTAACAAAAAGGACTTCTACGCCTAACAAATCGCATAACCAAAGCGATTGTTCAAGCCATTCGCAACACGAAATTTAAGTGCAAAACTTGATTGCGCCTTAACTTTCTCTTTCGAACTCCGATCCGAAACGTACTTATATTCAATAGAGAGCCCTTGAAACATATCACAAGAATCCCGACTTGGCCATCCCAAAATCAAGCTGAAAAATGACAAAATACGGGCCCAAAGCTGCTGGACGCGTACTGTTCACTGCGTGCGTGGGAAACTTTGAAATTCTGTTTTGGACAAACCATAAGCTCAAATCACGATCCGTAAAATCCCACGGCTCCACAACACCTAAATTACCATTCTTGCAAAAATACGCGGCTCAACGACTCCAAAATTAGACTTCGCCGCTCAGTTTTCCAAAATTTTCGAATTTAAGTCCTAAATCCAAAAATTACTTCAATCGGACAAACAAGGGGCTTGATCTCTTACCGGGTGCTGTGTTATGGAGTCGAGTCGGCTTGGCGAGGCATCCGAGACGTGCACGTGCCAAAATTCCTTTCCTTTTTTCCCTTTTTCTCTTCTCCTTCCTCTTTCTTTGTCTTTTCTTTCTTTTCTTTTTTGGTCGAGGGAACTCTCAGCTTCTATTTAGCCGAGCCCTCTCCCCTCTCCTTTTTGTTTTACTGACTTTTCAGTTTCTTTTTCAGTTTCTTCTTTTGGGGCCCACTAACATAATATTACATTATTGCATAATATTACATTCTACCATCCTTAAAAATTTTGTCCTCGAAATTTACATGTACTTTAATCATGAAACAAGTGAGGGTATTTGTGTCTTGCCTCCTCCTCCAAGTTCCCAAGTAGCCTCCCTCTCGGTATGGTTTTGCCATTGTATTTTACATAAGGAATGGTTCGTCGCAATACCTGATCCTTCCTATCGACAATGCGAATAGGATGCTCCTCATATGTCAAGTTCTCCCGTAATCTCAATGTGTAAAGTCTAGCACATGTTCAGGATTTGGAACATATTTCCGCAACAAAGAGACATGGAACACATTATGGACACCTGATAATGCCGGTGGCAAAGCCAATTTATAAGCGAGTTCACCAATTTTCTCTAAGATCGAGAATGGTCCCACGTACCTTGGACTTAACTTCCCACGTGTGTCAAATCTCATTACACCCTTCGTAGGAGAAACTTTTAAGAAAACGTGATCCCCACATTAAATTCTAGCTTCGTCTTTCAGATCCGCATAACTTTTCTGACGACTTTGAGCCGTTCTAAGACGTTAAAACCAACATAACTTTCTCTTCTGAATGTTGAATGAACTCGGGGCCAGTTAGTCTTTTCTCACCAACGTCGTCCCAACAAATAGGACTTCTGCATTTTCGGCCATATAAAGCTTCAAAGGGTGCCATCTTAATGCTGGAGTGATAATCTGTTGTTATAAGAAAATTCCACCAAATGTAGATGTTCATCCCAAGAAACCGAAGTCAATGATGCATGATCTCAACATATCCTCTAATGTCTGGATCGTTCTCGATTTGTCCATCTGTTTGTGGATGGAAAGCTGTACTCAAGTTGAGTTTAGTGCCCAATGCTCCTTGAAAACTCTTCCAAAGTTAGACACAAACCTAGGATCCCTATCAGAAATAATGCTTACTGGAACTCCATGAAGCTTCACTATCTCATTAACATATCGCTTTTGCCATATCTTCTATTGAAAGACCAAATCGATATGACAAAAGTGAGCAGACTTAGTTAATCGATCAACAATCACCCATATAGCATTCTTACCACTTGGTGTCCTCGGTAGACCGACTACAAAGTCCATGGCAATATGCTCCCACTTCCATTTCGGTATCTCTTAAGGTTGCAACTGCCCACCTGGTTTCTGATGCTCAATTTTCACTTGCTGGCAAACTAAACATTGATTGACAAATTTTATAATATCATTTTTCATGTTGATCCACCAAAAGTTTTCTCTCAAGTCCCTATACATTTTAGTGCTTCCCGGATGAATTGAAAATCTAGTACTGTGAGCTTCTTGCAGAATCTCCTTTTTCAGATTTGAGTCCTTAGGAACACATAGTCGACCGCGAAACCTTAAGGATCCATCTACGTGTAAACCAAAATCCACTTGTCTTCCAGCTTCCACACCTTCTCTAATTTTTTGTAATTGTGGATCTTCATTCTGTTTAGCCTTAATTCTGTCAATCAACATAGGTTGTACTTGAAGATTAGCTAATTGAGCACCAAGCTGCTGCACAACACCTCCAAGTCTAACTTCCTCATATCTTCAAGAATAGATTTCTGAGAAGTGAGCAAAGCTGCCATATTTCCAAATGATTTACGACTCAAAGCATTCGCTACCACATTAGCTTTACCCGGATGGTAATTAATGGACAAGTCATAATCCTTCAAAAGTTCTAGCCATCTTCTTTGCCTCATGTTTAGTTCTTTCTGAGTAAAGATATACTTCAGACTCTTGTGATCGGTAAAGACTTCACATTTTTCACCATACAAATAGTGTCGCCATATCTTCAAGGCAAACACAACCGCCGCTAATTCCAAATCATGAGTGGGGTAGTTCTTCTCATGTAATTTCAATTGTCTCGAAGCATATGCAACAACTTTGCCATCTTGCATAAGAACACAACCCAAACCTTCTTTGGATGCATCGCAGTAAATTACGAAGCCGCCACTTCCGGAAAGGTAGAGTTAGAATAGAGTCGACACCAGCCGTCTCTTCAACTCTTGAAAACTGCGTTCACATTGGTCGACCATTCAAATTTAACTTTCTTCGAGTTAGACGGGTAAGTGGACCAGCAATCTTTGAGAACCCCTCTACAAATCGCCTATAGTAGCCGGCTAGCCCAAGAAAACTTCTCACTTCTGTAACATTTGTTGGACGATTCCACTTAACAACTGCTTCAACCTTCTTTGGGTCCACTAATATGCCATCTTTCGAGATCACATGACCCAAGAATTCTATATGCTCAAGCCAGAAGTCACACTTACTAAATTTGGCATACAACTTCTTTTCATGCAAAGTTTGCAAGACAAACCTCAAGTGTTGTTCGTGTTCCTCTAAACTCTTGAATATACTAGGATGTCATCAATGAACACCACAATGAATTTGTCTAGATATTCCCGAACACCTGTTCATCAAGTCCATGAAGGCAGCAGGCGCATTTGTTAATCCAAAAAGGCATGACGAGAAATTCGTAATGGCCATACCTTGTTAAAGCGATTTAGGCACATCCTCTATCTTTATCTTCAATTGATGATACCCAGAACGAAGGTCGATCTTGGAAAATACCTGAGCTCCCTGAAGTTGATCAAATAAATCCTCAATCCGGGGCAAAGGATATTTGTTTTTGACCGTTACCTTGTTAAGCTCTCGGTAATCTATGCAAAGCCGCATACTACCATCCTTCTTTTTCACAAATAGAACAGGAGCTCCCAAGGTGAAACACTTGGGTCCGATGAAACCCTTATCCAAAAGCTCTTGTAGCTGCGTTTTCAATTCTTTCAATTCAGTGGGTGCCATCCGATATGGTGCCTTAGAGATTGGTGCTGTACCGGGCATCAATTCAATGCAAAACTCAATTTCTCTATCAAGAGGCAAGCCCGGTAAATCCTCGGGAAATACACTTGGAAACTCTCTAACGACGAGAACATCTTCCAACTTTACTATGACCTTACTTGTGTCCTTTACACAAGCCAAATAACCACAACAACCTTTTCTCAAAAGTTTCCTCGCTTGCAAAGCCGAGATCAACCTTGGAGAAGTGTTTTGACAACTTCCCGAAAAAGAGAATTCGGGTTGATTCGAAAGTCTAAATATAACTTTCTTTGAAAAACAATCAACAATCGCACGATAGGTAGATAACCAATCCATCCCTATAATAACATCGAAATCTCGAATATTTAACTCCACTAGATCCACAGGCATTTCAACATTATTAATCTGAATCACACACCTCTTGAACACATGATGACCAATTAAGAAATCACCAGTAGGAGTATCAACACACAATTCACATTCAAGAGGGTCAGGCAACACATCAAGCTTCTTTGCAAATTCGGTTGAAATGAAGGAGTGCGTAGCACCAAGGGTCAAATAACGCATAAGCACAATGCGAGGCAATAGAAATATTACTGCAACTACTGCGTTAGATGCTGCCGCATCCTCCTTCGTCATTGCAAAACTTTCCCACTTGTACTTTGTCTTTGTTGGTTCTCTTGGGGCCTACCAACGAAAGGGGTATTCCTCCGCCCTGAAACACTTGGTGTGCTAGGTGCCCTTGTCGCCCACATAGATTACATGATCTATTGCCAATAGGAGGATTCCTTCGTGTAGGACAATCTCATGACATATGTCCCGCTTTCCCACATGAGAAGCATACTCCCATTTTCCGATAACACTCACCGTAATGATAATTTCCACATGTATTACAAGGGCCTTGGTTACTTGGATTTTGAACTGCCCCGCAGCTGAAGCCTCTTCGCCTTCCACTATCATTAGTATGGCTACCTTGCACATTTGTGGGCTTAAACCTTTTGGGTTGAGGCGCTCCTTGTGTGCTGTGCTTTAGAATGCTTTGTTCCACCTTGATTGCTCGTTCTAGCACATCCTTATAAGTTGTTAATACGAAAGGTGCAAGTGCGGAATTAATTTCAGGTCGGAGCCCTCCTAGGAAATGGTCGGCCTTATCTTCTTCATTTGCTACCAAGTGCTCACGCAAATCTACTCAGCGATTAAAGCGGACTGAATACTCCAAAACAAAGTGGAGTCACCCTGAGATACATGTACAAAGTCACCCTTCATCTTTGCTTGGAATGACTTTGGGAAGAATTGAGCATTGAACGCCTTTTTAAAGTCCTCCCAGGATATAATAACATCCCTACCTCAAGACTTGGCTTCATTCCATCCCACCAAAACTCTGCTTCACCTTCCGGTATTGGGTGGCAAATTTAACTTTTCGATCCTCGGGAACCTCTTTAGCTTCAAAGATCCCATCAATCTTTTTAATCCAACGCTCAGCCGCAAGAAGATCAGCTTTCCCATCAAAAGTGGGTGGTTTCGCCTTTCTAAAATGGGCAAAAGTGCCTGAACCTGTCATTCCATCTCCAGTTAATTCCTTTGCTTGGCGATACCAATGGATCATTGCCTGTTCAAATTCAGTTGAACGGGTTGGCTCTTGATCCTCTTCTCTGACTTCGCGCAAGTCAGGACTCCTATCATAGCGGTCCTCAAGTCTCCTTCTCAAAGACGCACCTCGAGAAGCTTGAGGCATGTCTCTAGCCTCAGGGGTAGCGACTCGTTTGCCTCTGCGACTCCTACGAAGTGAGGCAAGTGTCTCAGAGTCGGTACTCATGATCACCTGAATCCAAGAATGAAACTACACCTTAGAATCTAGAAGACTAACGCAAAAAAATAAAATCTAGCACACAACCTCACAACGTCCCATAACTACACCCAAAAAGATCAAAACTTAGGCTCTGATACCAAAAATGTCACACCCAAAACCACAAAGAATGGGAAATGACACGGCCGTCCTTCTTTACACAGGACGCAGCCTCAAATACAACCAACAAACTGATATTAACTTATATATATCTCAAACCATATATATCAGATGAACCAACAAATTGGTTGCAACATCGAGTTTCTATAATCCACCAAAAAGAGAAAAGATATACGTTTAAAACTCAGACAGATCCAACTACTAGTAAGTATTATTTGCACCACTTCTTTAAACCATACCAAAAACAAAATAGAACTCCCCAAAAGTTCCCATCGACTACGCACTCGCTCTATTCGCCGCTAGCCGAGGAACGAAAAGATTAAAGGAGGAATGGGATGAGCAACCACAGCTCGTGAGTAGTATATATCTTCTAAGCAGATCGAACAACCACTATGCATGTATACGAAACAATACCAAACCGTAAGCCAACTCAATATATAAAATAAGTATTGAATTTTATAAGAGTTATTTCTTATCATCAAAATTTATAGTAATATGGAAAACTCATTTGAATCGCCATCAAAATTCAAGTATCAATGGTCGAATCCATTGAATAATCTCCATCAAAAACACATATCAATGGTCTATCCATTGATCAATCTTTGCTCAATAACTAACCATGGTCACGACACAACGCCTTGTGACAAGGCGACCAAGATTCCCTTGGCAAGGTCTCCACCTACAAAGCGGTGGCTAGGCCCAGAAGGATATCCTAAACCTGGTATGCATACCCCAAAAACCCCTCATTGGGTTCACAATACATTGAGCATAAATAACCATTCTCCAATACCAGAAACCCAATCCATAAATCAATGTCTTAAACCAAACAAATAACATTTTTGCAACATAGCCCATAATCCATTTCATATCCGTTTCTCAAATCATCATAAACCTTTTTATAAATCAGTCGCAAAGCAATTTCATATATGTTTCTCCACAAACCTTGTATAATGTGCTTTTCAAAGATTCACAATCAACCAAAGGGTAGCAATTGCTCGATCTGGCTTTTATGCAATAAAAATGCTCTTCTCAATTCAATATATACATATATATACTTCAAGACATGATTTTTATAAAACCAAAGAAGATATAGTACCACTCACCTCGTCGTCGATGACCAAACACGAACGATACTCGTATACGTGAATTCAAGGTCCTATCAAATAACCGAGAAAAATGTTAAAATCTAATAAAACACCGTCTCTACTTCAAAACAACTAAATTACGCCTTAACTCTAACAAAAGGACTTCTACGCGCTAACAAATCGCATAACCAAAGCGATTGTTCAAGCCATTCGCAACACGAAATTTAAGTGCAAAACTTGATTGCGCCTTAACTTTCTCTTTCGAACTCCGATCCGAACGTACTTATATTCAATAGAGAGCCCTTGAAACATATCACAAGAATCCCGACTTGGCCATCCCAAAATCAAGCTGAAAAATGACAAAATACGGGCCCAAAGCTGCTGGACGCGTACTGTTCACTGCGCGTGGGAAACTTTGAAATTCTGTTTTGGACAAACCATAAGCTCAAATCACAATCCGTAAAATCCCACGGCTCCACAACACCCTAAATTACCATTATTGCAAAAATACGCGGCTCAACGACTCCAAAATTAGACTTCGCCGCTCAGTTTTCCAAAATTTTCGAATTTAAGTCCTAAATCCAAAAATTACTTCAATCGGACAAACAAGGGCTTGATCTCTTACCGGGTGCTGTGTTATGGAGTCGAGTCGGCTTGGCGAGGCATCCGAGACGTGCACGTGCCAAAATTCCTTTCCTTTTTCCCTTTTTCTCTTCTCCTTCCTCTTCTTTTGTCTTTTCTTTCTTTTCTTTTTTTTTTTTTGGTCGAGGGAACTCTCAGCTTCTATTTAGCCGAGCCCTCTCCCTCTCCTTTTTGTTTTACTGACTTTTCAGTTTCTTTTTCAGTTTCTTCTTTTTGGGGCCCACTAACATAATATTACATTATTGCATAATATTACACTTTCATCCCTATAGAATTTGGGGTGTGATAGTGGACGTCTAGGTATGTTAGACCAGCAAATTATTCTCATCAATCGTGACAATTCCTTGTTTGATTGTCATCAATTAATTAGCTGAACAAGAGAACCTGTTCTCAAATCAAACTATGCAGAAATAATTTCCCAAATAACCCTTAAATTTTGGCTAGATGTAACTTTTAATTTGTTCAATGCGATCCTCAATTTTTAATAAATGTTCAATCTAGTTCCTAATATTGAAATGTTATTTTTTTTTTATTAATTCAAGTCAACGAAATTTGCTAATTTAGCGTCCAATCTGGTTAGTTTGAACGCTAGAGACAAAAATGACATTATATGGAGGTTATCTATGTAAGATATCTAATTTAAATCAAACTATAATAATTAACGTCATAAGATAACACAAACAATCTTTTTTCCAAATTGATACAACTTAAAATGATCATTATATTCTAATTCGAGTTAAATATTAGGAGTGGAACTTTTTTTTTTGTCCATCATTCAAACGTACTTAATTGGATGCCAAATCTACAAATTTTATCAACTCAAATCGAAATGATAATATTAGTCTAGGGATTGTATCAAAGACGTACCAAAAGTTCATGAACCATATTGAATAAATTACATATCAAGCCAAAATTCAAGGACCATCCATGTAATTTTCCCAACTATTTACTTATGAATTGAAATTATTGAACGAGTTCTGCTGAAGTGATTTTCTTCTCTGAGGAGAATGGGCCTCGAGGCTCCAAGTCCACTGCTCACTGCTCAGGCCCAAGCCCAACAAGCGAGGGAGCCCAAGGACAAGAAGAGAGAACAAAACCGACACAAACCGAAAATTGAAATCCGGGGAGCGTTTCCTTCCTCGTTCGCAGTCGCACTTTCGCGCGCGACGAAGCAGAAAGAGCCGCATTTCTCACTCGACTCGGCATAAGCATAAAGCACTCAAACGAAAGCCAACAGTCCTCCCCGCGCAACACGTTCTCTGATTCTTTCCTTGCTCCCAGAGCAACTCCCTTTTCCCCACTCACCTCCCAAAGTATCTCTCTCCCACTCTCTCTCAGTCTGTGCGTATATAAGTGGGCGAAAGAGATGGCGATAGGTGCAGTCCACATCACTCTTCGAGACCCGCGCAAGCGGAGGGCGACGACGACGACGCCCGATCGCTGGACGCTGGCTGGCACTGTAGAGACCCGAACTACCGCCGCCACCGGAGGAGCAGGAGCCGGGTTATACTAGAGAAGAGGGGGCCTGTCTGTGTGGGGAACAACCGCCGCCGCCGCCGCTGCGGATGGCGAGCTCGAGTGGGAGCAAGCCGGAGCCGGGCTCCCGCCCGCCGTCCCGCTTGCCGGCGAGGAAGATGTCCATGGCGCCGCCGATGATGGCCGACTTGCCGAACGAGGACACATCCGCCGTGGACAGCGAGCTGGTGCCCTCTTCACTTGCCGCCATCGCGCCAATCCTCCGCGTGGCCAACGAGGTCGAGAAGGAGAACCCGAGGGTCGCGTATTTGTGTAAGCTCCTCCTCCTCTCTCTTTCTGGTCCTTTGATCCCCTGTTTCCCGTTGTTCGGTTCGTTCGATGGCCAAAATTTTCATAGGCGACTCGGTGGAGTCAATGACAAGAATGCCATGCCATGTAGTTGTTTCTCGACGGTTATAGTTTAATCTTTTATCACGACCGTCTTAGACAATGAACACTCTTGTGGGACAAGTCACTGTCTAAGTCGTGGTTGTCGAATTTTTATTATGTCTCTATTGTTGTTCACACCTCGTGCGTGCTCGATTTTCTTCTTCCCTTGTCATTTATCAAGCGACTTCAATCGTCGACCTTTCCGGTAAATAACTTGAAATTTAACCCGAGAGAGTATTAGTTTATGGGCATTGTTAGCTTTGGGAAAAAAAAAAAAAAACATGTAACGGTTGTTGACAAAAGAGTTTACTTATCAAATTTAAATGGGTTTGGATGACATGAATTAGATGAAAAGGATTAAATAGATATGCAAAGTGAAGAAGTGGAAGAAGGACGTAATTCCACGGTTATATTTCATAATATACTCAATGATTATTAGCTGTATGGTTGTTCCCATTTATATGCTACCTAATGCATTCAAACAATGACGTTTGATAGAGAAAATGGGCTGAGTATTCTTAGAATAGAACTCTCTCATAATTTAGTCTAACATCTAGTGTCTAGTTTCTTATCTAATATCTGATTTTCTAGCTGAATCTATCTAATATAAGTTCGATAAGTTTGGAAGAAAGCCATTCTATGCTCAAGATATGTCTTCTTAAGATCCCATAAAAAGGAATCCTTGTTGCAATTATAGGTCAAGTGACATTGTAGCTTGCTTAAAAATGATCAACGACAATAGCTCTGTGTGTGCGCTACCCTTCCAATTCTCTTTACCATCAAAATAGGGAATCCTACGTTAGGGCCACAGATGATTACTATTCAAACACCAAAGTAGCAACGATGAGTGTCTAAAGAATATAGTCGATGTGAACATTGTAATTGTTGGAGAGATAAATAATGTGAAGGTGTAACATGACTTGGTTTGAGTCACTGTGGAAGCTCTAACGGTTTGTTAATAAGAGAACAGCGATGGTGTCATCTTTCTTTTATGAAAATTCCGTCTATGCTGTTCACTTCTGTCCGTCATTGGAAGCTGGGTCTTAATAATTGTAAGAGTGGAGCAGATATTAGATGCTTTTCCTGCCTGCTCTTTAATCTTTCTCAGTGGTCTACCTTATTCTTAGTGCCTTCTTTACAAATATTATGATGTTGCATGGCAAGGTTGAAATTGCATCAGTTGGACTTCAAACATAATTCTCTTCCTAATCTGCAGCAAAACTTCTCCTTTTCCTCGCTTTATCTCTCCTATTAGGTCGCTTTCATGCATATGAGAAGGCTCATCTGATGGATCCAACATCAGCTGGACGGGGTGTTCGCCAGTTTAAGACTTATCTCTTACAGAGGCTTGAGAAGGTATCTTTCCTAGTTCACGAGGCCTCTTGGCCTGTTGTGGTGGCATTGCTGAATATGAAACATCAATGCAGTTCATTTACACATCATGTCACTAGCAGTGAAGCATTTTGTCTTTTCATGCTGTGACGGCTAAACTAACAAAAGTGACTGTGCTTGTTAGATCTGATGGCCGGAGACTGCATTTTCACATTTACTAAGTATCAAGATGTGAGAAAATCATGTTGAGCGATATTACCATGGATTTGCAGTTGTAGATTGTTTTAGTTGAGTCAGACATAAACAAGGAGTATCCTCTTAGACTGGATGTATATACATAAGACAGTATCAGAAAATATAAAATAAGCTATACAGTCAATATCACTCCGCAGCTGCCTTGTCAGCAATAGCAATCAGCTTTGGAAAAACTTTCTGTTTTCTCCAACTAGATCTTCCATGTTACACAAGATGGCACTGAGTTCCACGGTCTCTGTCAAAACCGACTGATATGCCTTCCAGCTTTCAATTGCATTTATTGCAGTAGGGCATGACTCAAGATATCTCTGCCAAAAGATCCAACAATGTGATAAATGTCAGTAACCACTGAACAAGCAGATGTACCAACTGTTTTTGCAGAGAAAACCAATTGACAGTTACAATTTTCCTAAGCTTCAGGTTGTATTTTTTCTTTATTGTTACTTAGAATCACAGTTCAGATTTGATTGAAAAAAAAAAAAAACAGACCTTTGATGGAGCTTTAGCATTCCTTATGTTTCCATGGAAAGTGATTACGATGTTCATATATTATTGAGAGCCTCATAATAAAATTCCACGTCAATATTTGCCCTTTGTGAGGTTTTATAAAGCTTTATCATCCTCATATCTTCTGCTTGGGAAGATGGTCTTTCAAAGAACGAAATGGGTCTCTTAATCTTCCATGCTTTTTGATGGCTTCTTGATTTAAAACACCAGTGAAAACTGGTACTAATTTTTCAGATAGAGAGAAGTAGCTTTGCAATAGAGAACAGACAATAAAAATCAATCAATCCAGACATCTATCAGGAATTTTCCCTTTGAATATATTCATTATTGAATGTGACAGATTTAGAAATGAAGCTGTGGCATTGCAACTCTTACTGATACACTCCCCAAGACTTATTCTCAAGTACTGTGCGGTATTTGAGTTAACCAAGCCATATCTGACATTGTGGCGGCTTCCATGTTCCCCTTGAGGAACTGTCCAAGGTCATGCCCAAGTGTATTGTGTCGTAATTCCCATACATTGTGCTGTAATGCATAAACTCTTAATGGGTTTTCAATGAACAACCAAGATCTATTCATTAGCAATCTAACGGCTTCCAATTGACTATAGAAAGCCCCCTGAAACTGCATATACATAGACTAGCAATTGGTGCTCGAGGGCTATTATTTTCGTCCAGAAAATTCCCTGATCACTTGTTCAACAATCATAACCCACAGTTGCACCATTTTTGGTCCCTAGGCCACTCTTATCCTAAGCATCACAGACTCAATGACTTGATCTGATGTCAGAGTTGCTCGACTTATAGTTAGTTGATCCCTGAATCAGGGGATTGAATTACTGAGACCAAAATTTGTCAGCATTATTTGGTGCGTGATCCTTTGAGATCAATTTTTTTTTTAAAATTTTTTAAATTTTTATTTTTTCCTGAAATGTTATGTACTTCTATGTCTTCTCATTTGAAGTTTTCTTGGAAATCCTGACAAGTCATATGATATTGGATATATTTAACCTAAATCTTGCAACTGGAAGGCCAATTTCATGGGATGCTGACTTATAAATGACCTCATATGTTGGTGCCATTTATCATTCAAGTTGACGGTTAGGAAAAGGGAGGATATAGGGGTATCGGCCCAACAAGGAATTTGAATGTAAAGAGCATCTAGATGTCACTATTCTTGGTAGCTTGAAATGTCTTTTACTTGTCTATGGCCCTGCTGTTGCTCCAATGCTGTTAGGCATATTGGCTGTTGATAATGATAGTACATTCTCATCATCAGTCACCATTTCTTGTTATAGTTTGTAGGGAAAATTGTTTATATTATTTTCTTCCTATTTCCTTGTTTGTCATATGTGCACAATACGTCACAGAATTTAGCCTTGGTGGGGGAAAAACCAGCAGAGGGACTGGGTCATAACTTGTATGCAAACTGTTTAATGTCTGAAATTCTAATTCTGTAGGAAGAAGAAGAGACGCATTTTCAGCTTGCCAGAAATGATCCTAGAGAGATCCAGATGTATTACCAGATGTTCTATGAAAACATTATCAAAGATGCCCAATACACCAAAAAGCCGTAAGGCTCTACTGTTATTTGATTGACCGCCAAAGAATCTCTTCACTATATTGATTCTTCTTTTTGCTATTAATTCTTGAAGGGAAGAAATGGCAAAGATATATCAGATTGCTACAGTATTATATGATGTTCTGACAACCGTGGTGCATCCCTCAAGGCTACATGATCAGGTTCCAGTGAAAGAGTTTTAGTTTCCTTGCCTGCATTCATCTTTGTGTTCTTCTCTGTGGCAAGCCCTGAATAATGGTATCTGCAATTGGCTTTTGCTCTACAGACAAAAAGGTATGCTGAAGAAGTTGAGAGAAAAAGAGAGCAATTGGTACACTATAACATTTTGCCATTACATGCAATTGGGGTTAAACCTGCAATTATGGAACTTCCTGAGGTAAATTTTCAATTTATGAAAGGTTTGCATTGGATTTTCGCAACAGTGGGCTGTATTACTCATCAAGTTTTATGAAAAGTCTAGATTAAGGCTGCCCTTCATGCCATACGCAATGTGGACAATCTTCCAATGCTCCGAGCTCATCGAGGGCCAAACGTTGAGGATGATAACCAGTCCAACACTGATATACTTGATTGGCTTTCATCTGTTTTTGGGTTCCAGGTAAAACTTGTCTTGAACGTCCTATTATAATTTAAATCCACTATTGTGCCTTGATATTGCTTCGGGTCCTCCTTTAGCAAGCTGATTCTAGGGCTGCACATAATCTCTGACCCCATAGTGCGCCAAAAGTACTCTCACTTGTTTATATTGTACAAGAGAAAAGGTGGCTTATGCACCATTCACAATGATAAAGAAATTTTTTGTTGGTGCTCAAGTAATGCTGGAAATAGTAGAATGCAATATCATAATTAAATGATGTCTAACAACCTTTCCATGCGGCAAGTTTGGCCTACTACCAAATTTTGGGAAACTGGACCAGACTGGTCCGTTTGAACTGGTCACTTGACGATGGGTGAGGCTCAAGTACTTTTGGAAAGTAAAGGAAATGTGGCTGAGCTGGGGTTTGAACCGCGCCCTGCCATTGATTTGAGCCCAGATCTTCTCCGGCTGCACATGCAACTTATTTGTGTGGATAATTTTAGACCAAAAAAACTGAACCCCTTCAGAGAAAGAATGCCCACTGGTGTTGCGGAGACTGAATCCTCAATCTCTAAGAGCTAAAAGTGCACGCGCTCTGACCTAAATCATTTGTGTGATTACTTCACTATATCACATATTTGACTCGGTTTAAATAAACTGAATGGTTCAGATGATCTCACTGGCTATATTGTGAATTGCCAACCTCTTGGTTTCACACCAGTTTGGTTTTAAAAACATTTCTAAGAACTTGAATCGCCTGAATTATCTGGCCCATTCCTTTGCAGTTGAATCGTGATAAGTGGTTTCACAAACTTGTATGTGAGAATTACCAATCTAACATTTTGTCACACATTACAGTTTGCTTCTGACAAAATTGTCTTGCTGATTGTATCCCTTGAAACATATGAACCTTGACACCCTAGTTTGGTCTAGGTTATTAACATTGAGATTGCAAATGACAGTGGTGACGTTGGGCTTTAAATTTGATTTTGGCTAACTACGATGTCAAGGATCTTATGGCTTTTCTAGCATTTGTTTTTTGAATACATGAAGTAATAACATGTCTCCTGTGGAAAGGTGCATTTTTACCTATGTAAACTAGTCAACACTTCAAAGGTGAATAAAGTTATATCACTTTTTGACCTTTCTAATTAGTTTCATAGATCACCTTTGCTTTCTGGAACTCTAATGAAGGAAATTATACATCATCTGACTAAATGTGGATCCTCATCTTGTTGCTGAAGAAAGGAAATGTGGCAAATCAGAGGGAGCATTTAATTCTTTTACTTGCCAACATGGAGATAAGGGATAGACAGGAGGACAATTTCACTGAGGTATGTACATCATTTATCTGCATAGGTTTATATAGAAATAGCAGAGTTCACTTAATGATGTGTGATTCAATCTTCGCCATATGCTTCCTGCAGTTGAAGGATCAAACTGCTGAGCAGCTGATGGACAAAATTCTCAAGAACTATCGAATTTGGTGTAATTATCTTCATCTGAAGCAAAATCTCCGGTAAGCTTTTCTGCTGTACTATCACATAAATCTTTCATTTGAAAATTGAGAAGGAACAATCACCATCTGATATGCCATGGGATAACTGATTTGCAAGTCTGCTCAATGTTTTGGCAAACCACAATTGTCCCTCCAGGTTTCCCTCAGATCGTGACAGACAACAGTTGCAACAGTTGCAACTTATCTACATCACGCTCTATCTTCTAATATGGGGTGAAGCTTCAAATGTTCGATTTATGCCTGAATGTCTCTGCTATATCTTTCACAGGGTGCGTACTATGGTTATCTCAATATCTATGTCCTTTCTAGTCATCCAAAGGTACATATTATGTTTACTTGATGAATAGAAGTCATCTCAAACAAATTTAGAGTTTGCTATTAACTGAAGAAATCTGCTTAATCAGCTAGAGTAAAAGCTGATTATGTTCCATCTAACTACTAGACAATTTTCTTTGGGATAATCGGATCGTTCAATATGGTGCTTATCCATCATCCTGCCCAACTTTGATTATCTCTTCCTTGCTGAAGCAAAATCTGCTTAATCAGCCATTGAAATGAACCTGTCAAGAGCAAAATTGCAACCTTGGAAATTTTTGTTTGTATTTTAATCGCATTCTAATAACATGTCATCGATTTTCTTCTTGTCAATCACATCTTTGAATTGATGTATTACTTACTACTGGAGAAGAACGCGGCAGATCTTACATTTTGATCAGCAAAGAAACCAAGTAGCTTTTCCTGAGTGTTGCAATTGAAAGTCAAGCCTATCTTTTTTGTATATGGTGCATTTACTAGTAAGTTTTTTGTTGTTGTTGGTTATGTGATATCAACCTCCTTTTTGGTCCAATGGAACAAGATGGCGAATGAAGTTTCTGTCATCTTGGATGGCAATGTTGATCCAGTTAGTGGAGATACAAATAAATCGGCAGCACCCGATGACGAGTCATTTTTTAGGGATGTAATAACCCCTTTCTACCAGGTCCTTCGCAAGGTATGTTCCTTCTCAGTTGATGCCTCAAATTCTTGTTTGCCATGTTGAGATCTGAAAATTGAGTAACATAAAGGAAGCTAAGAGAAACATAGGAGGCAAGGCAAGCCATTCAAGATGGAGAAATTATGATGACCTAAACGAGTACTTCTGGTAAGATCTTTTGAGCATGAATAGCTTTATGACTCTGGCAGAAGCAATTAAGTTAATTCACATTTCAATTTCCTCAGGTCCGACAAGTGTTTTGATCTAGGGTGGCCGTTGAATACGAAAGCTGATTTCTTTGTGCAACCAGACGATCCTCCGCCTGCAAATGCAGTATTGCTTGCTCTCCCTCTGCGTGTGCACGCGCAGCTCTTTGCGTCAATTCTTTGTCCAATTTATGGCCATGGGAGATTAGATGCCACTCAATTTTGTGACTCTTCATTGTCTAGAAATGTATTTAAATGACTTAAAAGTTAACGAAGGAAAATGTTACCAGAAACCACTTTCCCTTTTGGTTAACCCGTTAGACAAGGCAATGACAATTGGCCAAGCAGTCAAGCTTTCGAAGAACATTTTTTTCTGGAACCTTGGCTTTGTTTAGCAGCGCGCTTGATACCTTTGTCGTCAGATTTTGTCCCCCTTTTGCCATTTCTTAAAAGGTTAGCTCAGGAAAGTGATTACATCTCTAGGCCAGATTATGACCATTCAGCAATAAGCATTGCTTAACTCCTTTAAGCACTGGTTCCGTGTCCTTTCTGTTTCCAAAAGGGCAGCACGGCATTTTTAGAATTTAAAATGCTTGTCTGATAGGAATCCCTGTATATTTGATCAAATTGACATTAAAGAAAAATCTCTACATAGGTTTTAGTAGCTCCTTCTCTCCATTGGCCGGGTGAATTTGAAAATTATAGTTCAGGAGAGTGATTGCATCTCTACTCTAGTTTATGGGCATTCATCGATAGGCATTGTCTACTCCTTTAATCATCGGTTGTGTTTTAAACTCCCAATTTCAAAAGGGCAACATAGGGTCGTCATAATATAACATGCTTGTTTAATTCGAATGCCTTTATTTTTTATCAAATAGGTAGTGATGAAACTCTAAATAGATTTTAGTATCTTCTTCCCTCCAGTGATGTAGTGAATTTCGAAATTATAAAGTCTGAGTCCATTTTGCACTTCTTTGTGCACCATACGTCTGTGAGCTTTTTGGGCACTGTAGCTATCAGGAGCATCCTTTCTAGTTCGAATAGTAAGCTAGCTTCTTTGACAACTTACATAAATATTAGGGCTAACCAAGATTATCAATATCACGAAAGGAAAACATCTAGAAGTTTCATGGTTTATCAAATTATATGAGGAAATCGAACAATTAGGGGGTGGAGCACAACGAAATACTACAAATTGATCTTTTTCTTTGATTGGCATGCCTGTGAACCCATGTTGATCCTGATCAATAAAAAGAAGAACCCATGGTGATGTATATACTTATATTATTGCAGCATGTCAGTCAGGGTACTACTGGGAAGACGCAACCCAAAACTAATTTTGTGGAAGTTCGTACCTTTTTGCAACTCTACAGAAGTTTTGATCGGATGTGGATATTCTTTATATTGGCATATCAGGTAGCCTTGATGTTGAGCAGCATTATGTCGTACACTTTCTCTGCAAGAAATTAAACGTGCTCCATTTTCTTGGTTCAGGCCATGGTAATTGTTGCATGGACTCCATCCGGGTCTGTCACTGCTCTCTTCCACGAGCATGTTTTCAGACAAGTTTTGACCATCTTCATAACTCATGCTTTCCTGAACTTTCTGAGGGGTATGGTGATGGTATTTTATGTATGTTTCCCCATTATTACTGTAGACTCAATGTGCTAATTTATGCTACATATAAAATAAGACTAGACATTAGCCAGCGCTCTGTGCGGGATAACCACAACATGATAAAAGTCATGTTTAATTGAAATATCAAGAAAATAACCAATATAAAAGTTGACCTTAGTTAAATAGAAATATGTAGAACTTATTACTATATCTTTATAATTTGTCCAAGACGTAGTTAGAGGCAATCTCATTATTGAAGAAAAAGGTGGGAATAGAACAAATTTTTAAATACAAAGACCTAAGAAGGTATGTACCAATAAAGATACGTCTACATCACATATGGACAATTGCTAAAAGGAAAAAAAAAATGGAGTGATAATTAAATGAACAAGATTAAAGAAGATATATATTTAAGGATGTAAATGAGCATAAAAAAAGCTAATATCAGGGGAAGGCGAACATGGGAAGGAAAAGTTCAGACAAACTCTCATAATCTTTTCTCATCGTAGATGAGGTTATCAAGTCCATTCATTTATAAAAGCTGCAACTTAGTAAATTGAAAAAGAAGCAGAAACATATTAGTTAAATACAAATAATTAGAAAAAAAAATGAGGCACGCAAATCCTTCTCTTTTCTTGCTTGCAATAATGTTGTGTTGGTGCCACATATGACCTACAGTAGAGCATAGGTTCACTATGCAAAAAGTAAGAATACTTAAATCAGAAATCACTAGTCAAATGTGACCGCATTTTAATAAGATGAAGTAATTTTAACATCGTATCTTTTGTAAAAGTAAGTGAAAAAGTTCCAACATTTCCTTTGCCGGAAAAAAAAAATCATATTCAAGTTCATATTTCTCAAATGGAGAAACGGGATAATGTCACTCTTCATACATTCAAAAGGGGACAACATATTGTCATGATTAATGTCTGTGTGTACTATAGACATGCTTCAGCATCTCCAGTGGGCATCATACATTACCTCGAATCATATTCGTTAAGATTTAGAATGTAAATTTTCATTGACATAAGTTTTAGAAGCCAATTCATGTCAAATTTATTTTTGCAGAATATAAGGTATACGGAAAAGAATGGGAGTACCTTTGACCATTTGTAGAGTAATTTTCCGTTTGATGCCTCTCCAATCTCTATCATCTCCGACAAAACTGCATGAGAAACGGAAGAATTAAAATAATCAAGAGAGAAACAGAATAAGCCCAATATATAACAGGGATTGATATGTCTGTGACCGAAAATTTGTAATAGATAGTGTAAGAAATAAGAAAATATGGGCGAGAATACTCACATAATTGTGTAACATTTGAGGGAGTCTCCGTTGCATCAAGCCATCGAATTCATTGAGCATTATCCAAGAAGGTATTATCCAAGTAATATGAAAAAAGAAGATAGTGGTCGACTTCTTTCTGAAAGATTGTATTATGCTGGCAAGTGTATTTGGAAATTATGAGTCAACAAATATTAATATCTTATAAAAGAGAGCTAGTGCTTGTGTAGTTGCATGTGCAACATTCCGGAAAATTCATTATACTGCAATCTACATACCATTTCCAAAACCAGTTGAGCCTTAGGAAGGAGAATATTTGCTTAGCCTTGCAGCATTCTTTATGGAGAATGCAGCAAATCCAATTGTTGTGATAAGGAGAAGGCATTTCTAGCTATCTCAAGTTTTATTTGTGAATCTTAGTGGCAATCCTTAGGAAAGACCTTGTTATAATATATCTCTATAGTTACTGTGTAATATGTTATCCTGGACCAGTTATGACTACTTGCATATGTATTGGCAGATTTTATAAGAGCCACGTAGCATATTATCATTTCTGACACTGCCTTCTTCCTTTCCTCTTCTGCAGCAAGTCTGGATATAATTCTAAGTCTAAATGCCTGTAAAAGCATGAGACATTCGCAGATTCTCCGATACATTCTGAAATTTGTAATGGCAGCTGTTTGGGTGGTGGTTCTGCCAATCAGTTACTCTAGTTTAGTGCAGTATCCAACCGGAGTCCTTAAATTTTTCAGCACCGGGGGTCGAGATTGGAGGAACCAGTCATTCTTCTATTATGCCATTGCAATTTATATGATTCCAAATGTCTTAGCTGCTGTACTTTTCTTCGTTCCTTACTTAAGGGCAACCATGGAGCGTTCTAGTATCTTCCCTATTACTGTTCTTATGTGGTGGGCTCAGGCAAGTAGATGGATTAGACTTCGCTAATCACTTCTTTGCATTATCTTGTTTCCTTCCCCTGAATTGTATGGTCACACTATGCAGCCGAAGCTTTATGTGGGAAGGGGCATGCATGAGGACTTATTTTCACTGCTGAAGTAAGAAGATAATTGCTCTGATTAATATGTTGTGTATTTATGCTCTGATTGGTGTTAATTTTGAAAACAATGTTTGCTATGTCAGCACTGTCTTCTTTTTCTTATTTTCAAGGACGAACCTTTGTGGCTAGTTCTTGAGTTTGTGCTTAAGTGCGGTATTTGGACATACCCATCATCCTAAGCAAAAAGATATGCGCTGCTTTACATTTTATACGAGTGACTTTACAAATCGTACATTGTTTTGTTTGTGTATTAGGTACACCGTGTTTTGGATCATGCTGCTTGTCTGCAAGCTGGCTTTCAGCTACTATTTTGAGGTGTTATCATCTTCTATCAAGTTATAGTAGTTTGGATTATGTGGGGTTTGCTTTTTCTTACTGCTAAAATCAGGGATTTCTTGTGTTTACTTCTGGTACGTAACAGTTGGAGCAACTTCGCATATCTAAAACCAAATAAATGTGTATGCTATTATTATCATTCTTTCTACTTAAAGATCATATAAGTTCTAACTCCTGGTTTTGTTATCTCAGTAAAAATGAACAGTGAAACTTGCTTGAAGAAAATTGATGCAGTTTAGCTAGAATCAATTCTCTTACCCAAATAATGTTAGAAGTTTAGTGTAGAATAGCCCGCATGATGGAAGTACTGGCAATCTTGTACTCATGGATGCTGCTGCTTTCCTTTAGAATAAGTGATTGTAAATTTAATATGACATTTTGACTTGAAGGACGACATAAATGGAAGAATAGGAGATCAATAAATCTTGAATAATCACATACAGGGAGATGTAAGTACATAAGTGTGTTGACTAATTAGCAAGTCTTGCTCCAAAGCTACATAAACTTTAATGTGTCATCTAGAAATTCATACTAGTTGCTTGCTGAAAGAGGTTCCAAGTCTTGTTTCAAGGCTTGCGTTGTTGGTGGAATAACTGAGTGTTGCCTCGATACTCTGTCAAGATTGTTTTGAGCATGTCCATAAAGTAAAGGGAAATTTTATCCAGTCTGTTGATTGCAGGGTCATTGTTTGTCGAGCTTTTGTGCTTGTGGATGTTGTTAGCTTTAGTGGTTCAGGAGATGTAGCTACTCTGCAGCGTTGTGCTCTCCACTTTCTCTTTAAAAGATTTCAAACATGTGTGTTTTGTGCGTAGATTCTGCCACTTGTTGGACAAACACAATCAATCTTGGAGATGCATCTGGATAATTCGCACGATGTTTTTCCTCATTGTAAGTTTTTTTTTTCTTTTCTCCTCTTGTGATGTTTCTAGTATTTTCTGGCTGGAGGAAAAAGCCTGTGCTAATATTCATCTGCAGCTGCAGTGACACATAACATTGGAGTTGTTATTGCAATATGGGCCCCTATAGTTCTTGTAAGCAGACTGGGTAGTTTTGTCAGGATCCCCATCCCACGGTATGCCGTATGTGATGACACTATGCCCTGTTGATATGTTCTCAGGTCTATTTTATGGATACACAAATTTGGTATGCCATATTCTCTAGTCTTTTTGGTGGTATTCATGGTGCTTTTAGCCATTTAGGCGAGGTGAGTGACAATTCTTTCTTCATGATAAATAGAATGCCTGAAGCGTTTCAAATTTTCGTGACACAGACAGTTTAGCTCTTAGGTTTATGGTTTAGGATACTAAATACTTCTCCTTGCTTATAATACCTTCTTGCTTTTCTCAAGATACGAACGCTAGGGATGTTGCGGTCCAGATTTGACACCGTGCCCAAAGCTTTTAGTGAACATCTTTTGCCATCATCATCATCATCATCAGATGCTAAGAAAGCCAGGAGGAGGCAACAGGTATATCCAATTGTTGGTTGATCTAATGTTCCATGTTTATTCATAGAATCTTTATTCAATAGGTTCCTTTTCTGTTGGCCACTTCGTAGATTTAGGGGTGGCATTTCTCATAAAATCATGTTTATGATGCGTTTCTACTTTTCCATGGCAGGATGAATCCAAACTGAGGAAAAATATTGCAGACTTTTCAAGAATGTGGAACAAATTTATTCAGACTATGAGAGAGGAAGACCTAATTAGCGACAGGTATAATGAGGAATTCCACTTCCTCAATTTTAGCTTCGGTCTTCTGCCTCAAATGGATATTTTGACACTTCCATTGGTCGATTAATCCAGAGACAGAGATTTGCTCGTCGTACCATCTTCTTCAACTGATGTGTCTGTTGTGCAATGGCCTCCTTTCTTGCTTGCTAGCAAGGTATGCATAGTTTCACAGGTTGATTTCTACTCATCTATTTGTCTAATTCAGGCTTCTTGTCATTATCCTTTCATACAAAAGATTCCCATAGCATTAGACATGGCAAAAGATTTTAAGGGCAAGGAGGATGATGACTTGTTTAAGAGCATAAAGAATGATCCTTATATGCATTCAGCAGTGATTGAATGTTATGAGACTCTCCGGGACATCATATATAACCTCCTGGAAAATGAAGCTGACAGAGTGTAAGTGAGAAAACTTACATTTACTTTAGCCTGTAACTCCATATTTAATATGTCGTATCATACTGGTGGCAATTTTTCTTCTGTTAAGGCTATTGAGAAACCATGCTTTTCTCAATTTTTACAGAATCGTAAGGGAAATCTGTTATGGAGTAGATAAGAGCATACAAGAGCGCAGATTTTTGCAGGAATTTAAAACAAGTGAATTGCCTTTGCTCAGTACTAAGTTGGAGAAATTCTTGACCATCTTGGTAAGTGTTTTTGTCACCTATATCTAACTTCAGTTTTAATCTCAATAAATACATGAATATAAAATTATTCTTGCAGGACTGACCGTTGAATCATTTCCTCTTCTTCCCTCCAATTGGCTCAGTTTCAAGAATATCTCACTTCTTAACATCTTTTGTTATTTTGGCAGATAAGTGAGCATGACGACCCAACAGTGTACAAATCCCAGATAATCAATGTCCTCCAAGACATCATGGAGATAATTACCGAGGATATCATGGAGAATGGGCATGAGTAAGTTCTGACAAACATGCTTGTTTATGTTGATGCAAAACGTTTGTGTCCTTGACTGTGCTGCTTGTAGGATCCTGGAAAAAGCAAATATTCCTATCCCCCACCATACGAAAAATGATAGAAAGGAGCAGGTGTTTGAGAAGATCAACATTGGCTTTGTACAACAGAAAAACTACAGAGAAAAGGTGTGCTTGACTCATTTTTGTCTGAGAAACCACAAATAATTACGTAGTAAGTAAAATCTAATTCTTTGACTTCTAGGTCGTTCGGCTCCATTTTCTTCTAACAGTCAAGGAATCTGCCATCAACGTGCCTTCAAACTTGGAAGCTCGTCGACGCATCACTTTCTTTGCTAATTCTTTATTCATGAAAATGCCAGGTGCTCCGACAGTACGCAAAATGCTGCCCTTCAGGTCTGTTTTTACATGAATAGATACTATGCTTCATCGAAAGAGACAACCTTGTTTGTTCAATTCAGTTGCTGGAAATCGCATTAAGTTAACAATTTAGTCTCATTGATAATAAATGATGATAGAATGATTTGCTTTTGCAATAGATGGAGTTTTTGTGCAGTATATTAACACTGCTGCCATTACAGATTAAAAAAGAAAGTTGGAAATCCAATCACTATTCATGCAGTTTTTTTGCTACTTATTGGCATAATTAAAAAAGCATCATGTGACATTTCTAATTTCATATCTTCTAAAAATGTGTAGATGTTTTAAGGTGAAATCATGTTCTTGCTTACAGATACTTATAGATAAATTGATGGCTCGAAAAAGACTAGATATGGCCATATACATATTTTTAATTGATGGTGATGCTACTTTTCAATCATGTATGACTACTGAATGAGAAATGAAATAAAAATTAAACAGATCTATTTAGTTTCATTAGCTATTTTATCGAAGCACATCCAGTTTAATTAATTACTCATGGTAATAAAGAAATATCCTAGGTTTGACTTGGTGGCATTATGATATTTTCTCTAATTAATGTAACGATTATAGGGATTGAAGCTTCTCAACCTCCAAGCTCCATTTTAACATTTTTCTGTATATATGCATGGGCGCGCAATATATATGTGCGTGTCCCAGATGGTTGTTTAATAGATACCTATTAACATTTTCTTTTGGGCTCTCCTGTGCTTTTACGTCTTGGCCAGTGTCTTGACTCCATACTACAAAGAAGATGTTCTCTACTCCACCGAAGATCTTAAAAGGGAAAATGAGGATGGAATCACAACTTTGTTCTACCTGCAGAAGATGTATCCAGGCAAGTTTGCCCTTTGGTATGTTATAATTCACTTGTTCACTCGATATAATTGACTGATGCCTTGTGCCATGTAATCTAGGTGAGTGGACCAATTTTAAAGATCGGATAAAAGATCCTAAATTTGGAAACATAGAGAAGGACAAGATGGAACAGGAGACACGTTTTGGGTCTCTTACAGAGGGCAGACTCTGGCTAGGACAGGTTGAGAATTTATTTATTTGGAAGCATATACTATGCTTGAAAGTCATATTTATCCTTGCTTTGCTACTGTTCTTACTATGTGCATTTGCTGCTAGTGAGAGGGATGATGTACTACAGGCAAGCTCTAGAACTTCAATGCCGTCTTGAATTAGCTGGAGATAATGGTTAGTCATTTAACATGAAAGAAAGAAATGCAGATTTACAGCTTCTGATTTGTTTTTGTTTGAAAGTTGCTATAAGAAGTGGCATCCAGATACTAATCAAGACTCAATGTCTCTGTTGCAGCTCTAAATGATGAGAATGAGGAGGTAATCACAGAATTTGCACAAGCTCTGGCTGATTTGAAGTTCACCTATGTTGTCTCTTGCCAAGTTTATGGGAATCAAAAGAAGTCCAGTGATGCTAGAGAGAGAAGCTGTTACAGTAACGTGTTGAACCTCATGTTGATGTAAGTTTTAAGGATGTCACTTCAATAGTAATCAACAAGAAGTTCCAAAGTGGCTGATGGATATCAATGATACTAAATATTCTAGGTATCCTTCTCTACGGGTTGCTTACATAGACGAAAAAGAGGAGACGGTGAATGGGAAATCTCAGATGTGTTGTTACTCTGTTCTTGTGAAGGGAGGTGATACACTTGATGAGGTAAGTTAGAATTTAGTCTTCCTCCTGGTTGAATATTAGGTATCAAGTGGGGTAGAAATCAGTCCGCTTATTGGGTATAATCTTGATGACTCCTCTAATCTTTGCTTCTTGCTTTGGCTATCGTTTGATTCTACATCTTTGGTTTTCTAGTAAGAACGCTGTATAATTTTCTTAGTTTCTGCAATTGGCTGTAAGGCTTTAATTTAAACAATAATTTGAGACACATCTAAATCTAATATGCAAATATATGGCGAATACTGTTGGTACATTCCTGCACTTTCTGTCAAAGCATTCTACTTCGTTTGTTTATAGGGTTCATTTGGGCTTCATACACATGTGCTCTTTCCCAACCTAACAACTTGAGCCTTCGGGTGGAAATTTCTAACATGTTCTGCCTTAGGTCTTTTATTGTGTGTGGGGCTCCTTCTTTGTTAATTCTATGTATTATTAAACAATATTTAAAAAAAAAAAAACAGTATCTTTGGGTAGGATTATCTAACACTTCTAAACCAAAGTGTTTGAAAATTTTTCCAGACCCTTCAGTCAACATCCATTTTCATCAGAAGTTTGCATTTTCCTTGTTAGAATAATTAAATATCAAACCATATCTTCATCTAACAGCTTAAGTTTTTACAATAGTTGGCAATGGTCCCATGTAATCTCACATTCCTATTTTCTTCTTCCTGAGTTTATTGGTACTTTCAAAGTTGATTTTGTTGAAGGAGAGAGTATTCTACGTATTGTATTCACTTAATCAAAAAATGATTACAAGAATATATATATATATATGAGTAACCCTAGTAACCCTCTTATGACTATTTTACCCTTATTACTGTTTCTAACACTCCCCCTCAAGTTGGGATGTAAATATCAAACAATCCCAACTTGTTACATAAAAAATTCACTCTATTTCCTCATAAAGACTTGGTAAAAATATCTGCAAGCTGATCATCCGTTCTTGTATGTTGAAGTGTGATCTTTCCTTCATGAACTTTTTCTCGTATAAAGTGACAATCAACCTCAATGTACTTGGTTCGCTCATGGAAGATGGGATTGTTTGCAATATGAATAGCTGATTGATTGTCACGATATAATATTGATGGTTCTGATGTTGACATCCCAATTTCTGACAATAACATCCTCAACCAGAATAATTCACTAGTCACATGTGCCATTGCTCTATATTCCGCTTCTGCACTTGATCGAGAAACCACATGTTGTTTCTTCCTCTTCCAGGCAACTAAATTACCTCCAAGAAATACATAATAACCCGATGTAGATCTTCTACTAGTAGAATATCTAGCCCAATCCCCATCAGGAAAACCTATGGTATTCAGGTGACCACAATTCTTGAAAATTAGTCATTTACCTGGTGCTCCTTTCAAGTAGTTGATAATTTGAAGTACAGCATCCCAATGAGTAGTCCGAGGAGAACCCATGAATGGCTTACAACACTAACAGCAGAAGATATATCAGGTCTCGTGATGGTAAGATAATTTAACTTATCAACTACTCTCTGATATTTCAATGGGTCGTGTAATAATTCTCCATCTTCTGCATCAAGTTTCACATTGGGTTCCATAGGAGTATCAACCGGTTTTGCTCCAACAAGTCCAACCTCATCAAGAAGTCAATAACATATTTTCTCTGAGTTAAATTTATACTTTTATGCGAGTAGGTAACCTCAATATCTAGGAAATACCGCAAACATCTCATATCCTTAGTACTAAATTGTATATGTAGAAATTGTTTGAGTCGTTGAATACCATTTGAATCACTGCCAGTAATGATAATATCATCCACATATACCACTAGAAGAATACAACCAGCTGAGGAGACAGAACTGAAGACTGAATGGTTTACTTGACAACGCTTTAATCCAAATTTGATAACAGCATCACTAAACTTACCAAACCAAGCACGAGGAGATTGCTTGAGTCCATACAATGCCTTATGTAAATGACATACCAGATTCTCCCCTTGAGCAACAAATCCAGGTGATTGCTCCATATACACCTCTTCAGCCAAATCACCATGCAGGAATGCATTTTTGATGTCTAATTGATGAAGAAACCATCCAAAATGTGCTGCTAGAGAAATAAAGACATGAACAGATAGAATTTTGGCTACAAGAGAAAAAGTGTCATCATAATCAACACCATATGTTTGAGTATATCCTTTAGCGACTAACCGTGCCTTCAATCGATCTATAGTGCCATCAGAGTGGACCTTAACCGTGAAAACCCAACGACAACCAACAGGTTGCTTTCCCACAAGAAGGGTAGTAAGCTTCCAAGTACGATTGTCAATGAGTGCTTTCATTTCATCCTCCATGGCTTGTCTCCAACCAGGATGAGCAAGAGCTTTAGTAACATTGCTAGGCACAGAAATAGAGGACAAGGATGAGACAAAAGTAGAGAAGGTAGGAGATAAACGATCATAAGACAGAAAGTTGCTAATAGGATGACGAGTACAAAGACAATCAGACAAACTAGAATAAAGTGTATAATGATCCACAGGACGCCCAACACAAGATCGTGTACCTTTTCGAGTAGCAATGGGTTGATCTGGATCAGGATCAGGGGATGACACAGCAATTGATGAGGGATCAGATGAATCGGGTGATGGCCGTACCTTTGTAGTGGGAGCTGTTCCTCGTCTATGGTAAGTTTGATTAGCAAACTGAAATCCTGTTGACGATACTGGAGGAAGTGAGATTGGTGGAGGAATTGGTAAGATACACTTGTCAGTGTCAGGAGACACTATAGAAACTGTTTGAGTACTATAATATGGCTAGTCCTAAAAAAATGTCATATCTGCTGATACAAACACTCGGCGACTAATAGGATTGTAACATTTATAGCTCTTCTGAGTTCAAGAATACCCAACAAAGACACATTTATCAGCACGAGAAGCCAACTTATTAAGACTTGGAGTTAGAGAATGGACAAAACAAACACAGCCAAAGACATGTAGAGGTAATGCAAAGGGAGGACGATTTGGATGTAAAATAGAGAAGGGTGTCTCCCCCTGAAGAACAGAAGTTGGAAGCCAATTAATTAAGAAACAGGCTGTAAGAACAGCATGACCCCAAAATGTTTTCGGAAGATGCATGTGAAACATAAGATAACGAGCAACGTCAAGAAGATGACGATTTTTAGGTTCAACTACACCATTTTGTTGTGGTGTATATGAACAAGAAGTTTGATGAATAATCCCATGGGAATCAAGAAAATGTTGAAAACCAGAGGCAACGGCAAGATACTCTTTGGCATTATCGGATCGGAGATTTTTCACAGAAGTATTATATTGATTCGGCACTTCAAAATAGAATTGACAAAAGCAATACAAAATTTCAGTACGATCTTTTATTAGGAACAACCAAGTCATTCGGGAAAAATCATTCACAAATGTAACAAAGTACCGGAAACCAGATGTATCAGAAACACGGCACGGACCTCATATATCTGAATGAACTAACTCAAAGAGACTAGACACACGACTCTAAAAGCGAGAAGGAAAAGAGACTCTATGGTGCTTTCCAAACTGACAAGCTTCACACTCAAAAGTACTCACAGACTCAGACTCTGGAAACAATCGTCAAATGTTTGGCGGGGGATGACTAGCACGACAATGCATTTGATAGACATCAGTGGATGTGTGCTTAGAGCTGCTGTAGCTATCATCTTCTTGTCTAGATAGTATAGGCCATTTGATTCATGTCCCCCACCAATCATCTGTCCAGTCCTCAGATCCTGAAAAACACAATGAGAAGCAAAAAAGGTTACAGAACAATTTAGCTCTTTAGTTAATGAACTAACGGAAATGAAATTATATGGAGATGTCAGATGATGGACGGATGATAAAGAAAGAGAGGAACTCAAATGGGCATCTCCAGTGCCAGTAACTTGGGAAATTGAACAATCAGCTAATGTAACAGAGTTGGACACCCCAAGAGGTGTGGAATTTAATGAAGACAACAATTTAGAGTTACCAGCTATATGATGAGTAGCTTCAGAATCTATAAGCCAAGAGTATGACACTATAGAAAGTAAACATGATGAACTATCTTTTGAGCTATGTACTAGAGTGGCAGTGGGAGCTGAAGTTCCTGTCACCTGTTTGGAGCGAATCCAAGCCTCATATTTTGCAAGTGTCAATGTAACTGAATTTTTTGTATCCTACACATTAGTAGGATCGGATTGAACTGGTGAGGAATCTTCGACTTCAACAAATGCAGGAACTGTGGGTTGAAGCTCTGGATGAAGCGTGTAGCAGTAAGTTTCAGTGTGTCCAGCCCTCCGACAATGGTTACAATATCGAGTGCCACGGCTACCGAGAATTCTATCACGACCACGACTTCCACTCTGAATAAGCCCACATCCATGACCCCGATAACCGCGACTACGAGCTCCATGTCCACTAGAGCCATGAGAAATCATGGCACTTGTCTCTAAAGTTGTAGTGGAGATCTTGTCAGAAGGTGTTGAGCGTAAGGCTAGGGAGAAAACCTCATCAACTGTAGGAAGGGAGCTTTAAGACATAATCTGCTGACGAAGGGAGGAATATTCAAGCTCTAGTGCTTTAAGAAATAGTAACTCGAAGATCCTCCTAACGTTTGACTAATACATTCGGATCATTGGAAGCTAGAAGATAAGTATCTAGCTGTCTGCAAAATGTAGTGAAATGAGCATAATATTCAGATAGAGACTGATCTCCACGCTGAAGATCAAACAGGGCCTCCCATGTGTCACACACTTGTGTCATATTATTTTGGCCATAATAAAGTAGAACACATTTATCCCAAACTTCCTTAGCAGAATTACATTGAACACATTTATCCCATACTATTCCATAACAATGTACGGATCATTGCGTCTCCAGCAATCCAATCATCTACTTTACTCTTATCCGAGGGAAGTGTGGATGTAAGATAATCATGCTGTCTAGTTGCAGTAAGATAAACTTGTACAACTTTAGACCATGATGGATAGTTAGTGCCATCCAACTTGACAGATGTTAATTGGAAATGCGTCAAACTAGTAGATGATGTAGAAGCCATCAGTATTAACTCTACTGAACTCCAATAATGCAATTAGCTAGACAAATTTAACACAAGAATCGACCGAACCCAATAAGAATGACACAATAATCAAGCACTTCACTCCAGTTGTGCAATCAGCCACAGAACAACAAACAGAAATAAGGGTTCGATCGATTCACCACTGAGTCAATATACTTCATTGAGAGGCCATTAAATCATACCAACCAGCACTTCAAGAAGCAATATACTTCAATGAGAATCCATATAAGTATACTGGAAAACAACTTCTGTTGCCCTCAGTTCTGGTCGAATTTTTTTTTAGGTGAAACCCTTGCAGAACCGAACGAAACCCTTGTAGAACCGAAGCCTTCCGAAATCCTCAGGATATATGAAAAACACAGAATCTAGATCGCAAGACAAACAAAGACCAAATCGTGCAATCGGTTTTCAATCCTGTCATCAAGAAAGAAGGCTGAACACAAACCGATTTTGCTGGATGGGCTTCAGCGATTGATGCTGGGCAGTAGTTCTGTCTAGATCTTAGAAAACCAGTAGATAGATCTGGATCTAGGGACAATGATCGAACGACGATGTAGGCGTTCTTTCTCCTCCGCTGTCTAGAAGAGAAGCACGCTGCGGCGGCGGTGGCAGCGGAGGGTCTGGATCTAGTGACGGCCTCCGCCGCCGGGCTGTGGTGGTGGTGGGATCACTCTCTTGAAGTTTTAACCTCGCTTTGATACCATGTTGAAGGAGAGAGTATTCTACGTATTGTATTCACTTAATAAAAAAAGGATTACAAGAATATATATATATATGAGTAACCCTAGTAACCCTCTCATGACTATTTTACCCTTATTACTGTTTCCTAACAGATTTATTGTTCTTCAACTGAAATCCTGCTCATTCTAACAATAGGAAAATTTCATTCGTAACAGTCTTATACCCCCAATATATCTGTTATCAAGCTCTTATATTCTTCTCGCAATGGTTAATTCTTTCTAATTTCAAAATGTGATGGTTTTACCTTACTGTTTTCTTCACAAAATGCTGTCTTGGGGCCGAAGGACTAATTCCTGTCTACCTCTTGCCCCAACTCTAATTTTGGAGATTTTGGAAAGCTACTCTACTGTCTTCCATCTACTTTCTGTCCGTTTATCACTGAAAACTTTGGAATTATCGCTGGATCAAGCTAGGGCTACCTACTACTATAGCTAAATTGAAGCGGTCTTGTTTGCAAATTTTGGAATTGCTAAGTCCAGTAATTGACTTCTGGTAATTTTTCTCCGATGGTGATATATGTCGATTTGGCTGAATGTCAATGATAAACGTTTTTCGGGGCCTGAACATGTTTGACAATTGAATTACGCAGCTAGTCACCTTTTAAATTAACTGGTTTCGGGATGCATGATGATGTTTGTTGAAGTCAAGCAACTCTAGAGTGTCTGAAATGCATTTGTTTACTTTCTATCTCAGAAGGATGAATTTATCTGATCAGTTACTTCTATCGCGAAGAAAATTTAGTGAAATATATGCTCTTTGTCAAGCCTATATGGAATTCCGTCTGTCAATTATTTGAGAGGAGTTCCTATTGAGAGCTATTGATCTACCTTAAAGAAGCAACTATTTTGGATTTATTAATGGGGATTGTATCGGTATTCAAATACGTGAATCAGTCCAATAACGATATTAACCTTTAAGAAGTAATGAATTATAACATTTACTTGTCTCTTCTAATGTGAGGGTGCAGATTTCAATATGGTGGTCACGTTTCTGAGTAACGAGGATGTGGTGCAATCTTGATTGGTGGGATTTCTGCTGACCTTTTTCTGCAAATGGATAATCTATTTAATTTGTAGGAAATATACCGTATCAAGCTTCCAGGCCCTCCGACGGAAATTGGTGAAGGGAAACCAGAAAATCAAAATCATGCTATCATCTTTACTCGTGGGGAGGCACTGCAGACTATAGACATGAATCAGGTAGTTATGTCTTTTCATTGAATATGCAGGAGGATAAAGTATCTCAGGTTTTTTTTTCCTTTCCTTACTTCTAGGATAACTACTTTGAAGAAGCTTTCAAGATGAGAAATGTATTGGAGGAATTCCAGAAGGATTGTCACGGCCAGAGAAAACCTACTATTTTGGGCCTGCGGGAGCACATTTTTACCGGAAGGTGAATCTTGGAATACATATAGAAATTTTCTATTATTTGCTGCCTTTTCCAGTTCAAAAGATCTGGTTTGAAAGAGATCAGAGCAGATTCGTCAATGTGAATGGTTAGATCATTATTTTTTTCACTTTTTATTTTTTTTACAGTGGATCATCACTAGCTTGGTTCATGTCCAATCAGCAGGCCAGCTTTGTCACTATCAGCCAACGAATCTTGGCAGATCCCCTAAGGTAAGCCAAGAATTTGTGGCTTCATGCATTTCTGTCTACTCGATCTTTGTAGCCCCCGGGTCCACGTCTATTTTTCTTTTCGTAAGATTTATCTTTGGGCGAAAGGCAGATTTTCTCATAAAACCTGAAATTTGCGTAGGACTATGTTATTTGTTCTTTCTTGAGCCTGAACATAAAGATTCGCATACTCTTTTCCTTGGCATTTACATGTCTACCTCACTTACTGATGTGAGAGACATCTCAGTGGACTTGTATGAATTCTTCTTTTCTTTTTCTTTTTTTGGTAAAGGTTGTACAAATTCTTCTTTGTTTCTTTGTTTCTTAGAGAAGCTCAAAAACTTTCAGTGACTTCCACAATTGCAGTTAGCAGAAGGAACTTTTGGATCAGAAGCGTGGTCATTGAAAACAATGGGAATATTTATGATTATAAATCGTTAGTTTTTTAAATTGCCTCTAGCCACTGTCTGTGAGTACAATTTTAGCAAATACAGGAAACCACAGTATGGTAGGTCTGGTGATTTGCATGAGTGTATTATAAATTCAACATCTTTAAACATAAATTGCTATACAATATCGGTGTCTCTAGCAAATAGTAAACTTAAAAAATTCTGATTATTGATGTGTTTTGAATATCATTTGACGTCTTCCAATTTCATAAGTTCATTATTTTTCTCAAAAAACAAATGAACTACAACTTTTCTCCATTTTAGGCTCTGAAGAAAAAATTTCTAAAAGTGCTTGCGGACAATCTTGTGCCATGCATGGGAAAAAAGTCTCACATATATTGTTAAGGTTGACGACTTCTTATTAATTAGCCCTGTCGATTATGGAATTATTGCTTACCACTATCAATTAAGGACTATAGTGCAGCTACATACATATTTAGAAATAAGTGGTGGCAAACATTTCAATATGCAAGGGATTGTTTATTATCTATGCATGTGAAGCAAAGAGTTTTCTTGATTTAAAGCGAGATTCACATTGTAGAATGAGTGCATATGGACATGTGGACTTTTTCTTATACCTTATGGCATCCCGCATAACTCTAAATATCAGAGTTGCTTTCGTGGGATATAACTGTGAACATTGTACCATATGACCATTAATCTAACAAACACTTCACCATCATTTTAGTAAAATGTCACTTCAAATCTTCGCCTTTCTTTCTTTTTTTTTTCTTCTTTTTTTTGGTAAGGTAAGAATATATTGACTTTAACCAGAACTATACAAAAGGGGTTCCCGGCACCAAAAACTTACACTCATAAGACAACTAGTCCAAACGAGTGGAAGGGTGCCGAGAAAGAAAAGAAAAGCTGCTAACACAGAAGCAACAAGACAGCCCAACAGCGGCAACAAAACAGCCAAAACAGCGGCAAGAACCAGCCATAAACGGCAGCAACAACAAAATCTTCGCCTTTCTTTATTTCTAGTAGATTCAATAATCTCTCTTTATCTATGCTTTTGTAGCATTTAGGTGGGATTGATTCTGTCATACAACATTCTTTGTACCCTTGAGAACTTAAGTGTAGGAGCTGTTAGAACCTGTATTTTTAGGGCTTGATAAGATAAATCAGGAGGCTAATCAATGCAAAAATTGGCTACGGAAGTATCCTGGAAAGCGTGTAGTTAATGGACTAATGTTCTCGACTCCTTGTTAGTAACTTAAACAAAAGAAGGAAGGAAGGAAGAAAATAGGTACGGGTAGAGTCTGAGTTTTATACTATGTACCGATCTGATGTTTGTGGTAACCACTAATCCATTTCTTTGTGCTCTCACACTTTAAGCAATAACTTATCTGTGCATTCACAGCGAGACTCTGATTCAATAACTGAGAGTTGAGATCGGCTTGTTCCAATAATGATCTAAAGACAATCGTGATTCTCATTCTCTTGTTGCAGGGTCCGTTTCCATTATGGCCATCCTGATATATTTGACAGGATATTCCACATAACACGGGGTGGCATAAGCAAAGCTTCAAAAATAATCAACTCGAGCGAAGATATTTTTTCTGGTAATAGCATATTTATATGATATTTCACAGGGACAGAATCCGACCATTTCTTGCTGCAGGGTTTAATTCAACTCTCCGTGGGGGATTTATAACACATCATGAGTATATCCAAGTGGGAAAAGGGCGAGATGTAGGGATGAACCAGATATCCCTTTTTGAGGCGAAGGTTGCAAACGGAAATGGTGAGCAGACGCTTAGTCGTGACGTTTATCGGCTCGGGCAGCAATTTGACTTCTTCAGAATGCTGTCATTCTATTTTACGACTGTTGGTTTCTACTTCAGTAGTATGGTAAATCAACCACTCCTCTCTACTCGTTTTGCAGCAACTCTCCTAATTCTTTCTAATTTGGTGTTGAAAGAATGATGGAACTTTTGGTTCATAATTTGTAATTGCAATTTGCTGTCACATGGTAAAATGCTTGGTAATCAAAGCAGTTAAATCTTGTGAATCTTGGGGGTAATTCTAGATCCAGTCTGTCTTTCTGAGAGTCAGTACAATTAATGGGTGTTCCCTTAACCAAGGGGTCACAGTTCCTCCTTAGATGTCTAGTTCTGGTGGGTGAAACATGAACATGTCATTTCTACTTCGTTAATGAAATGGTACGAAAATATCAGTTTGGCTTAATCAGTTCCAAGATTTGGAATAGTACTTCATTTTCTGGGCTGTAATTTGTTCCATGGATGGAGATAGGGAGGGGGGAATTATGTTGGTTGGGAGGCAACTAGGCTTCTATTTCGTTCTTTTTCTCTTTGCATTGATTATTCATGGTAGCTTTCCTTTTTACCGTTTTGGACTTGTTTCATTCAGGTTACCGTGCTTACGGTGTATGTTTTCTTGTATGGACGGTTGTACATGGTTATGAGTGGGTTGGAAAGCGAGATCCTTCAGAATCCTAGCATACGTCACACAAAGGCTCTCGAAGAGGCCTTGGCTAGCCAGTCTGTCTTTCAGTTAGGACTGGTACTGATGCTGCCCATGCTCATGGAAACTGGCCTGGAAAAAGGGTTTCGGACTGCCCTCGTTGATTTTGTCATTATGCAGCTGCAGCTCGCTTCCGTGTTTTTCACATTTCAACTTGGAACGAAGGCTCATTTTTACGGAAGAACGATCTTACATGGACAATCCATATATGGAGCAATGGGGCGTGGGTTTGTTGTTTTTCGTGCAAAATTCAGTGACAATTACAGGCTTTATTCACGAAGTCACTTTGTGAAAGGGCTGGAGCTATTTATTCTGTTGATTGTCCATGAAGTTTATGGGGAGTCGTACCGCAGTTCAAATCTCTACTTGTTCATCACTTTCTCCATGTGGTTCTTGGTTGCTTCATGGTTGTTTGCACCATTCATATTCAATCCATCTGGTTTTGACTGGCAAAAGACCGTAGATGATTGGGCAGACTGGAAGAGGTGGATGGGTAATCATGGTGGAATTGGGATACAACCTGATAAAAGTTGGGAATCATGGTGGGAGGAAGAACAGGAACAGTCGAAGAATACAAACATAAGGGGAAGAATCCTTGAGATAATACTTGCATTTCGCTTCTTTATTTACCAGTATGGAATTGTGTACCATCTTCAAATAGTTCACCACAGCAAGAGAATACTGGTAATCTATAAATTTCACTGCAGTTTTCTCTTTCCTCCTTCTGTTGCTGATTTGTTCTCACAGGATCTTTCTCTGAGGCTCTTCTTTACTTCTGTAGATTTACGGACTTTCTTGGGCGGTGTTGCTAGCCACTCTGCTAGTTTTAAAGGTACGCAGATATGATATATGGAGGTTTTGTTCCTAGATCTGCATGTTACCACACTCATTACCATGAGTAAACTTCAGTTGATCATTATTATTTTCTGCTGCTTTTCTGTTACCTTATTTAAATCAAACCGCAACAACTGTGTCCTCTGCAAATTATTATTGCCTCGATGTTTTCAGATGGTATCCCTCGGAAGACGGAGATTCTGTGCAGACTTCCCACTCATGTTTAGGATCCTGAAAGCACTTCTTTTCCTTGGATTCGTGTCGGCTATGACAATCTTATCTGTCGTGCGTGGACTCATTGTATCTGATATATTTGCTGCTGCCCTTGCGTTTTTACTAACCGGATGGGCTCTTGTTCTGGTAAGTCTGGACTAGTGCAATCTTAGAAGAAGCTCTCTATGTATCAAGTGGGTTGTCCTCGGCTTGCCCGAGTCAAAACTAACTCATTGTGCACAAAGCACTCCACGTGCGTTCTATAGTACCGTTAAACCAATGAGATCGATCTTCTCTTGCTCTCGACAGATTGGGCAAGCATCCAGGCCGTTGCTTAAAGGGTTAGGACTCTGGGATTCGTTGAAGGAGCTGGTGAGGGCGTACGATTACACAATGGGGTTATTGCTGTTCATGCCAATCACTGTTCTGTCGTTACTCCCCTTCGTTTCGGAGGTCCAAACCCGCCTCCTCTTCAACCAAGCACTCAGCAGAGGCTTTCAGATTTCGATGATTCTGGCCGGAAGGAAAGAGAAGACAGCATAAGGCCCCCTCATTGGGATGGGATCTCAGATAGCTCACGTCCCTCGCTACTGTCTTCAGATGTGATTTTCCCCCTCCTTTGTGCTGCATGAACTTGCACAAGGAGGTCGTTCATTGTCTATACTGTCAACTTGACACATCTTCCTCTTTCCCTGTCAAATGCTGTATAAGATTTTTTGTTCTGCTGAATTTGATTTTTGAACTTTGCAATATCAAGAAGGTATGTATTCTACATTCTGCTTTTAATTTTTTTTGTTCTAATCTGTCTTATGCATTGTCGTTGGGTGCATTAGATCTTCCGTGAATCTTTTCGTAATTTAAGAGCCCATGGCCTTATTTCTCTTGAATAATTGTTAATAAATTCCGGACGCTCAGATTTTTCACTCTAGCAATTTTCTGAAGTTATTTGAATTGTCATGTGCACTAATTCATAGATTGTAACATGCCCTCAAAATAACTCATTAGCATGTTAATTAGATTTATTTATAAATAAGTTAGAAACTCGAGAACGATATTCATGTAACAAGTTATATGTATGTGAAATGAATTCTAAAACAGTTCAAAAAGTCATTATACATTATTATTTAAGTTTATTTACGAGTAATTTATTTGGTATAGTGAATTGAAAAAACGAATGAAATTTCAAGATGCCTATTATCGGCTAAAAAAGTCATTGTAGTTTTGTAAAAATTAAATTTTTTACCGTGCACGTATGTTATTAATTTCGAGCCACATTATTAACTGCATATTTACTTATTAGAGGAGGAAGTTATTCATTGAAAATTACCAATTAAATACTCAAACGTCTAATATTTGTTTCCAAATTTAGACGGGTGCTATAAATATCCCAAAATTGAAATTTCTCCGGCCCCTTTTGCTCTCCCTCTGTATTTTTGCCCCCCATCTCCGTCGTCATCCCCCCCGTCCCTCGCTCAGATCACCCGAGACGCCACGCCACCGCCGACCTGCGGCCACGCTTGGAACATTCTTGCGCCGCCGTTTGATCTCCGGCGAGAGGGAATGTACTGCGCAAGAGGCGGCATCGCGAGGTGAGTGAAACTTCGACTGATTTTTCCCTTTTTTTCCACGGACGCTCGTCATCTCCTCCGCGCCTTAGCAGACTCTGTTAGTTTTCGTTTGCTCCTTTTTCTCCTGCTCTTCAGTTTGTTTCGGATAGTTTCGTGGGGTTTAAGGTTTGATCTGAGCATAGAACCTTAATCGAGGTTCGTAGATCGAGAACTTGTGGGTTCGACACCATTCTGGTGGTGAAATCAATTCGACCGTTTTGTTTAAAAATTAGTCGATCAGAGAGAGAGGCAGAGATTTTGTGGCGTCAGCGTTCGTTGTCTTGGTTTGGAGTTGAGAGAAGAAGAAATGGGAGAATGAAAGGTGTTGAACAAATATTACCTGCGCTGCCTAGGTTTGGGAGGCCCAAAAGTCAGCAGATTAAGGTTTGGATGATGCTTTCGATGAGCATCGGATGCAACACCTGCGGGAAATAAATCTACGAGGGGACCAAGTTCAATTCCAGGAAGGAGGTCGTCATAAGCGAGACGAATTTGGGGATTCTGATATTCAGATTTTACTTCAAATGCACCAACTGCTCTGCTGAGCTCACGATCAAAACCGATCTGCGGAATTTGGTTTGCATTGTGGAGTTAGGAGTGATGAGAAATTTCAAGCCCCGGCGTAAGCAGGATGAGGTAATGGAGAATGATAGCAAGAGAGAGATAGATATTCTCGCTAGGCTTGATGAATTGAAATCAATGAAGTCTAGACATGCAACTGTGGACGTAGATGCAATATTGGAGGTTCTACAAGGTACATCTGCAGCAAAGGAAAATAAGCTGGAGGAAGAGGATGAAGCTCTTCTCAAGTCAATTGTACTCCATACATCCAAAGATTTTGTTCGTAGGATCGAAGATGAAGATTTTAAGGAGGAGGAAGATTTGACTCGACCTTCAACTAGTAATGATGAATCAATGAGCAATACTCTCAGAAAGAGGAAACTTTCTGAGAAATTTTCAGACAAGCCAACAGATTCATTGACGACAGCTACTTCCTCTGTGCCAATTGTTGTGGTAAAGAAAGATGCTCCAAGTGTGAGCATTGGCCTACGGTCACTACTTCAAAACTATGGAAGTGGTGATGATGATTGGAATGTGGTTTAGTCGCAAATGGTATTATTCAATATCTCACTGTATTAGGAGAAAACTTTTCAATTCTATCTTGATTGTAATTTTTGACCGAAAGAAAATACATGCAAAGTATTTTTTGATGGAATTTTTTCTTTGTCCAATCCAAAAGCTTTAGCAGTTAGATAAGTGTGTAGTTTAATATCTAAATATTTTAACACTCCTCCCTCATACGTAGGGTTTGGAAAGATTTGAACTCGCTTTGATACCATATAGAAAGTCTAACGCAAAAGTTTATAATATTAGATGAAAACCAATATTTAAATATTCTAACAATGTGTATGTGAAAATGCAAAGATGTTCCAATGACTTGAGCATAAAAAGCCAAAAATTTGTCGATAATGAATTCTAAAACGATGAATTTGAGTATGTGCTGGAGCTGGATGCATCAAATAAACGCATCCGGGAATATTTCACACTTGTCCTAAGAATGCAACTAATTTCCCATAGCTCAGGTCAAAGAGCTGAGGAAATGGTATTTTGATTTCCCTGGTCCTATGAAAAGTTCTAGTCCCATCTAGAGTTGGAAAGATTTTCAACTTGACAAATAAATTGGTATTTTTCTCTAATTGTCAACATCAAACGCTCCTTTTAAAGTGTTCAGTTCAACTGGTTTTATGTTATGTCATTTATAGATGGAAGTAGAGCAGAGGACTTTTGGGGTGTTTATGCAACTGAATGGTGCTGTTGCACAATGTTACTCGCCTTACAGACTGTACTGTTGCACACTGTTTATACATCATGGCCCTTTCAGTCTGTTGTATTGTCGTATCCCGTCCTGCCTCTCTCTCTCTCTCTCTCTCTCTCTCTCTCTCTCTCTATATATATATATATGGTGATCATGGCCATACCAGGCAGGTTTTGCCTCTCTGCGCACGCTGATGATGCAATTCTGGCTTGTGTTGCAGATTCTTTGTCAAAGGATGTAAAACAAGTTGGGAATCTAGCTGCTAGATATAGAATCTGAGACCTTGCTTTAATGTCAAAGGTAAGGAAACAAAGGTAGGTATTGGTTTGGCAACTTCATCCATATTTTATTCTGAAGCAGGCCAGATTACCCATGTACAATATACCCACCTTAGATTGATTATCGTTCGGAATCACAACGCATATTCTGGAGAATATTCACTTAAAAATGTATTCATATTAATTTATTGTTGATGCAGCAAGTCTGATCACCAAAGTAGCAGCAATACATCGAAAGTGCAGGGAATGGTACTGCCTCGTAGCTCGCAGCAGCTGGAGAGTAAGCAAGGTCAAAGCGGGCAGATCCAAAGTGTAATTAGTGGAAGCTTGATAAAAAGTCTGGTGGTCTTGGATGAATTCAAGTATGGATTTCCATCAAATGGCTTGTCTGTCACCTCAAATAAGTGGTGGGGAAGTGGCAGTCCAGGAGATTTTGAGTACATAGATGCTACTGAAACTGGTAGAGAATGCAGACCGAAGTGGCGACAATGTGGCGGATGATGGATCCAATGCTGAAAAGAAACTGAAGGTGAGAAAGAGACCAGCGATGCCATTCTCTGGGGTGCTAGTTTGCCAACGACTATAAGAAAAAGAGCCCTTGAAGAAGGAAGGGAGGCACTCAAGTGTGGTGTTTTAATGAGCCACCATGCTCATAAGATAGGCAAGGAAGAGAAATCACTGATGCTCAATATTTTTTGATGTTCACTGCCAAAGGGATGGATCAATGATTAAGTTTAATCTGAGGGATACTCAAACACTGTAATGTAAGTGATTGACTTCTTAATTACTGCAGTTGGACATAGTGCTCGAAAGATATGTTGCTCATTTCTCTCTAATTCTGACTCTCAAGTGTTGAGGTACTCCATTTAGTATTATATTCTTTTCATCCGTCTGTTGCTTCTGTTGGTATTTTCATTTGTTGAGCAGCAAGAAAAGAAGATTGATTTGCTGGAATGGGATTTACATTTCTCAATCCTCATTAGACGACATCTCCTCCTAAGATTCGCATGTTTGCAGTTCGCACGGCTCAGAGGTGTGCTCGAGCTGATCCGGAGACCTCTGGCAAGAACCGCAAGCTCGAGGTCATCCATGTGAGGTGGGCCATGCTCAGCGTCCTTGGGTGCATCTTCCCCTAGCGCTTGTCCTGTAATGGGTCAAGTTTGGCAAGGCAGTTTGGTTTAAGGCTGGTGTACAGATATTCAGTGAGGGCAGGTTGGACTATTTGGGGAACACGAGCCTGATCGACGCACAACATCTTGGCCATCTGGGCCACATAGGTAATCCTAATAGGTGCAGTGGAAGGATACAGGTTTGCAGGGGGGGCCCACTCGAAGAGCTGACCGACTGATCTACCTGCAACTTCGATCCATTGGGCCTCACGGGATGAGGCTTTTGCAGGGCTGAAGGTGAAGGAGATAAACAAATGGGAGGTCGGCCATGTTCTCCATGTCTGGGTTCTTCATCCAGGCCATTGTGATAGGGAAAGGCCCATTGGAGAACCTGGCTGGTAACCTTGGTGACCCTGCCTACAACAATGCCTGGGCTTGCGCCACCAACTTTGTTCCTGGAAAGTGAAGTGCGTGATGGATTATCACAGTGCAGATGCATGGGATTTGGAGTGATCGAATTACATCTGTTTTTAACTTTCTGACAGGTGATTGAAGTTGAGATAGTTCTTGCAAATCTCAGTGATTTAATTCCTTTGGCAATAGTTTCACTCTTGAGACTTTAAGAATGAAATCGGATTTATCTACACTTTTTGAGAAAGTATTCATTCCCATAGATATGGTAAATCTAAAGGATTATGGGTACTTGCAATATAAGTGTGACTACAGCAACAAGGAACTGACTACACTAATTCTCATGTTTGCTTGTCACTTGACTTCCCTCTTTCACTTTCCTTTGGAAGGACATAATTCTTCTGCTAGCACGGGTCAGATTGTGTTTCTCTTGTTAGTATGTGGAAAGACATAAGTTTCTCTGCACTCCTCGCAGATGATCATTTATGAGAATTTACCTTCTCAGTTCCTTTCTGTGGGACTCATTTCCCTCCTGAGCTAGAAGATAGCATGTCTTCTGTTTTGTTCAGAAGAGTAACTGAAGAACATCAATTAATTTTAGATTATCAACGAATGTGAAATGTGTGGAAAAGTTTCTAGTAAGCTTGATGTATGTGTGTAAAGTGCATGTCTTGTTGGAATAGCCTCCTCATATTTAAAGCACTGTGGATGATCTAATTGTTCAAAGAATCCGGTGTACTTAAGCTTGATGTATGCGTGTAAAGTGTATGTCTTGTTGGAATAGCCCCCTCATATTTAAAGCACTGTGGATGATCTAATTGTTGAAAGAATCCGATGTACTTAAATTGAACCTCATGTTTTGGCATGAAATTGAATGTTGTCTTGAGAAAGCACTTCGGTCTGATCTTTTAGGTTGGCTGAGTCTAACAGCAGCCTAAGCTTGCTTGTGATCAATCTGCTATTGCGAAAGTTTTTCGTGGAATAGGCATGCTTGTCTTTCTCGTTTAAGGTTTGAGTTTTAATCACCAAACTTGTGTAATCTCTTAAACTCACCTGAGAATACAAACCCATGTCTCATGTAATTATATAGTGTATGTGAGAGAGAGAGAGAGAGAGAGAGAGAGATCATGATAATAGCTTTTATATGGTCTTTGTGTTTTGATCACTTATAATTTTTGAAGGTACAGTAAGAGATGACGATGGTGAAAAATTAAAATCATGCCTCCATGTTCTTGCTAATTGATGAGACTGATTTGTGAAACCTTTTAAAACGTGTAAAACAACCTGTCTCCTATTACCCTAACACTACTTCCTGACTTCAGTCTTATTTAGAGAATGGGACTATGGACTGATGGTACTCGCGGAACTATCTAAAAGCTACTGGACAAAAGCAATTTGACCGTATCAAGTACAATGGCCTAGTCGCACATGTATGACTTCCATGCACTTTTCACAGTATCTATCATCCGCTTCTCCTCTGATATGAACCATTACTAGATCATTTTGTATAAAATAAAATAGGGCATTTGCTCATGGTTGATGGTAAGTAATAGGCTGCTATAGGCAATTAAAGAAGCCTTGGTGTCAGGTCAATATTAGAATGTTGCTCTTAATCTATTGCTTCAGGATTGGGGTAATGATTGGTCATCAAGTAGTTAGAATAACAAGAAACCATGCTTAATCATCTACCAGTAAATTTCTCTCATTTATGTTGTTTTAATGCTCTCAGCTAGAAAATTTACAGCAGACGTTTGCTATTAGAAGAAGATACAGGATATTACAGCTTCTACTACAGGTAAACATTGCACTACCTATTCATCTCGTAAATATTGCTTTATAGAAATTGAGGACAAAAAGAATAAAACTAATCTAACCTTTCCGCATGTCAAACACATATGTTGTAATCAAGGGAGCCATATGTTTTCAGGACATATTTTTATGATTATGATAGCCTAAATATTTTAACCTCTACTCTTTTTTTGGGTTACTTCGACTAATTTCACCAGCATATGCTTTGCCATTAATTTACTCGGACTTAGATAATCTATCAAGTGCTGATTAGTTAGATAAGAATAGTTCTTAAAATACTCATAAACTAAACCTCGTTTTCACCCTATGAGATAGTGGTTTGAGTTGTATCTTGGATATTTTTGGAGCATTCCACATGTGTTGAGTGCACCCATTTTGTCTGCATATTTTGGGTATAGCCTGCTTAAGTCCAAGATTAACTGTTTCAGTAATGTGGGATCTATACCTTTTTGTGTCAATGCTCTATTTATATTTTGGTATCACTTTGTTCTTAAAATTGAGTTAAGTACGGTCCGAGAGTGCTTCAGCTGATATGTGGAAGGTAAGTCACTAGTCGATCATATTTTTCTTCCTCTTAAGTGCTCTCTGTTGAATAGGGTACCCATTTCATGGTGAGCATATGCTCTGCACTTCTGTTCTCTCTTGGATTTTTAATTGAGTTACTATTATAGTTGCTACTTTCATCACATGTGCACAGACTATCCTCTGCCTTGCCTTTAACTTTTTTCTTAAATATCATCAATGGATGCAGGTGGCTGGTTTAGCAGCCATCTGCATGATGTCTTTTACATCGAGTGCTTCAGTAGCTTTATCAACAGAAACTCCAGTATGTATTGAGCTTATACATAAAGGTTTCTTATTGTTTCTCTCACCTGGGATTCCTAATTTCAGCGCACCATTATATTGCAGCTATTCTATAGTTTTCTTCCCCTTAAGTGCTCTCTGAGTGTTTTCTTTCTCATAGGTACAACATTTGATGCCCTTATGTTAACCTGCCTAGCTCCTAAGAGATGCCTGAAAATAGATGATACAACGCATAAATTGTTGTAAGTCTTGTACAATCTACGCCAGCATCTGGAAAATGCACTTTTGTTTCCTGTCTTAAAGTCTAGCTTTTCCATTATTTGCTACCAAAGTAAACTCTATACTGCATCTATAGATATGATTTTTTTTTTTTTTTTTAATATTTATGATAGACTGGTGCCTATGTAATTTTTTCTCCCCAGAGAAAAACATATAGTGGTTGATGGAAGCATCGGGATTATTCCTGATAAATTCAATTGTGCTTTGAGGTAAATTAAGATAATATTGGCTTGTTTTCTCTCAATAACTTAAAATAAAATCAAGGGACCGAAGCTTTTATGCAACCTGTGTAAGTTTCTCTCTTGTTTGTGTGTGTGTGTTGGGGGTTTTGGGGAGGGGGTGGTGGGGGCTGAGGGGTTGTTGGGTTGGGGTTAGAATTTGATGGTTTACTTTGAGGTTTCTGGATACAAAAAGCAGCTCAGATTGATTACTTCAAAAAATTTATTTTTATTCTCCCATGCTCGGAATGAGGTGCTATGTTATACCAAGAATTGGTTAAGTCTTACCAGGCAAATGCATAGTATTGAGTTGCAGAACTAACAGTTGCATTATCTTCATTCTTTCCCTAGTTTTATTTCACGTTCCGCTAGTTTAAGAATCTGGCTGATGGACTGTGATTAAGTTTCCCTTTTCTTAATTTTTCTGGAGACTGACTGCCCCCTTTGATGCCACTGTCTGGGCTGAGTTGACTAGATTTTATGGGTTGTTTCCAGGTTCATCAGTGCCATCAGCCTCTCTTATGGGTGATGAGAGAATTGCTATGTCCAATGACATCAAATACTCAAGGGAATTATGCGACAGTAACATTTATAAGTTATGGTGCAACAGCTACACGTCTTTCCAATCAATGGGCTGCTGCAACTAGCTGTAGAAACCAGGTTGCTTGCTAGTCCATCGAGTTTTCTGAGTAACTATTCTTTTTGCAAGTGTCTTAAGATGGTTTCAAACATGAGGCATATGCAGTGCTCCACCTGGACCTTTCTCCCTCCTTCCAGTCAATAGGTGTTCCACCTCGTCAATAATTCCTTTGAGGTCCTTAATGTACTCATATATGAAGCTCGACAGTATGAAAATTTTATTGTTGCTACGCTCTCAATCTCTCTTTAAAATCACCTCATGCTGGTCTTCTCCGAAGTACTTTTTTGCATTCTTCCTTTCTTAAAAATGCCTCGGGAGTTGAACCTGTGAAAATACGTCAAATTCCATTGACTAGGCACTTTTTTTGTAGCGTTTTCCTTAGTCCAGGAGAGGGCTTCCCCTTTATTTTGACTTCATAATATTCCTGTTTGATGCTCTCTTCGTGCAAATACAGTGAGCCATTGCGGTAGGGGCATTCATGCTTACCACAGGCTTGTTTCAAGTCCTGCAAGTCGGTTTATACAGCCATAGTATGACATTGTCAATTCGCGCATCGTTTTCTTACTAGGGAAGAGCGTTGCATTACTAACCTTTCGAAGATGTTTTCCAGTGTGCGTGCGAATATTGATATTTTAGGCCTCTTCTTGATGTTTTCCTCTTCCGCATTGCTGACAGGACGTAGGAGATTAGTTGACCGCATGCCACAGGAACTGGAAGGAAGTTCCACGTGGGCATGGTATTTGCTTTTGCGCTGCTTTGACAAATTCCGAGAAGGAAATGCCAGGTGACCAAGAATTGGGTTCTGCCATGATTCTGGCTTTGATGCGGAGCGTCAAGACCAAACATATCCAGGACGGTTCTCCGAGTCTAAGAATCCGAAAACGACGCCCCTTCTTTAATGAGTACAAGAAACACATGTATATACTAATAGCTGGACGAAAGAATCTCCCTTTTGCCCAGAATGAGATTATGCCCCCTTTTTCCTTGAAGAATTAAGTTTTCTTGTGAGTCAAGTCCTCCACCCTGCCATTCAAATTCAAACTCCGGGGGAAACATATTCTAGAAGATGTTGGGCTAAATTGGCGGGCCGTCAATCTGGAGTTTGGGGTCTGGACTGGTCAAAAGAGAACCTGTTTCTACAGAGCAACTTTTTTTAAACGAATTCTCTCAAACTTGTCTATGAACTGTATGATGTGGGACGTGAGGGATGAATGCTTGCCTCACAAGCGCGGCAAGGCCTGCTAGATTGGTGAGGGCGCTATAGCTACTCAAACACAGTTGGAGATGGAAGGCCTCTTGCATTGGAAGAACATGCCATCAGCTTGGTAATTGCTGGTGTTCCAATTGAAGAGGAATCGATCAGTATTCCCCAGAGGGGAATACATTGCCTCGATAGTCGAGGCACTGCACAACAGACGAATGGGGATGGTCTGTCCTTGGATATTTGGCTTAGCATGTTGTTTGGAGATTGGAGAAAGAACAGCAGGGTTGCCACAAAGAACTTGTAGGTTCACCTTCGATTGTTGTTATGTACTTGTAGTGCCCAACATGTAAACTTGGACCAGGAGGCAAAAGCAAACAATGCAAAATTCGAGTAGACAATGTGATTGGTGAGATTATGGTGATCGCAGCATTAATTGAGAATTGAATGAACAAGCCTATAGCGTTGGAAAATGCAGTGTATGCTCAGTAATGGAATTTCCAATACTAAACGATTCACACAACTGTTGGCTTCTTTAGAAGACATGCGAGGTTTCAAACTACGTTTCATCTTCAAGCTACTTGAGCAATCAAATGCGATAATAGTGCAACATGCAAAGGTAGAGTGATCAGGCTGGTTTGACTTATCAAGAGCCATTTGCGTCGTTTTTCGAAATTGAATGTGTCCTGCGGAGGTCATTTTCATATCCCCTTCTTGCCGCCGAGGAAAAATGGGCCTCGAGGTTCTAAAGCCAATGCCCAGGCCCAAACCCGACACACGAGGGAGCCCAAGGACAAGAAGAGAGAATAAAACCGAAATAAACCGAAAACTGAAATCGGGGGAGCGTTTCCTTCCTCGTTCGCAGTAGCACTTTCGCGCGCAACAAAGCAAAAAGAGCCGCATTTCTTCACTCGACTCGGCATAAGCACAAAGCGCTCAAACGAAAACCAACAGTCCTCCCCGTGCAACACATTTCTCTCCATTCTTTCCTTGCTCCTAGAGCAAACTCCCTTTTCCCCACTCACCAGTCACCACCCAAAGTATCTCTCTCCCTCTCTGTCTCTTCCTGTGCGTATATAAGCGGCGAAAGAAATGGCGATGGGTGCAGTCCACATCACTCTTCGAGACCCACGTAACTGTTAGATAATAATGCTGGTAAAACTATGTTTGAAGTCCTGCTTGATCATTCAAATGTCTGATGTCGAGTTTGAGTGTTTGCTCAAATTCATTGCATGTTATTCTAGTGTATGACGAGGACATGTCCAAGTTGCACCACTAGGGTCTTCTTCACACTGAGATATGCCCATCCTTGTCCACTAGTATGATGCCTACTTAGATGCTTCTATCTACGTACTCGATGACAATGCACTAGTCTCAATTGAAGTTTCCACACGACACTTTGCGCGTTTATTGACCTGTTCTTCTTTGAGATCTCTTACCTCGCCCTTGCTCCGAGCACAAACGGGTATATATACTTTTCCTTGTGAATCTTGTTTCTACACTTGTCCGCTCAAACCCTATATGTTACAGCCATGGATAGCAAAAACAGTAGTCCATGGTCGTTCATACTCCCAATTTTCTTGCTTTGCTCATCTCTGTACACCCACCTCTGTCTTGGCACAGACAAGCTCGATGCGAATCGATCTATATCTGGTGATCAAACCTTAACTTCCTTGGGTGGCCACTTTACGCTTGGCTTCTTCTCGCTGGATAACTCCGCGTACTCCTACATAAGCATCTGGTACAACAAAATCAGGGTGCAAACCGTCGTCTGGGTCGCCAACCGAGACAACCCTGTCACTGACAGGCACTCCACTGAACTGAAGGTCTCAGGTGGCAATCTTGTGATTGTTAACAACTCCGAAGTCCCCGTTTGGTCCACGAATCTGACTACTTCTTCATCTGGATCGAGCTCCATGGTGGCGGTTCTTGAGGACGACGGCAACTTCGCTCTCAAAGCGGCGCCGAATTCTTCCATGACTCTGTGGCAGAGCTTTGATTACCCGACACACACATGGCTTCCCGGTGCCAAATTAGGGATCGACAAGCGCAAAAACACGAGTCAGACCTTGACATCATGGAAGAACGCCGAGGACCCTTCGACAGGTTTGTTCTCTCTCCATCTCCAACCATTTAGTGACGGTGAGTACTACATACGGTGGAATGGGTCTAACCATTACTGGACTGGTGGGAAGTGGGACAATCAGACGAAAATTTTCTCTGGTGTCCCTGAAATGAGAGCGAACTATATTTATGAGTTCAAATATGTGGACAATGAGAACGAGAGCTACTTCACCTAATCAATCAAAAGCTCCTTCAACACCATATCAAGGTTTGTGATGGACCTTTCTGGGCAGATCAAGCAGGAGTCCTGGTTGCCTTCCCAGGCGTGGACCATGTTCTGGTCTAAGCCCTCGCAACAATGCGAGGTGTATAGACTTTGTGGGCCTTTCAGTGTTTGCAGCGAGCAGAGCGAAGTTTTGTGTAGCTGCTTGCCGCGATTTAGCATAAGCTCTCCAATGGATTGGAATCGGAGTGATTGGTCCAGTGGTTGCAAGAGGAATTCAAACTTAAATTGTGCAGCGGATGTGGAGAAAGACCGTTTCTGGCCTATGTCTAACATGAAATTGCATGATGATCCTCAATCTTTAGTTGCAGGGAGCGATCAGGAATGCCGAACTGCTTGTTTGAGCAATTGCTCTTGCACGGCTTATGCTTTCAAGGATAATAACTGCTCAATCTGGATCGGGAATCTCTTCAATGTGGAATGGCTCAAACAAGGCACTACCCCTGGAAGGAGTTTCTATGTCCGGCTTGCTGCCTCCGAAATTAAGGATCCCAGCAAGAAGAGTAATGTAATTGCAACAGTGACAGGGTCTGTTGGTGCCGCGGTAGTGATATTAGCCATTGTCTTGTTTGCCGTTTGGAGATGGAGGAGAGGGGCAACCGTAACAACAAAAATAGTGGAGGGTTCACTGATAGCCTTTGCATACCGGGACTTGCAAGTAGCAACAAAGAATTTCTCAGAGAAGTTGGGTGGGGGTGGGTTCGGTTCAGTTTTCAAAGGAACATTACCTGATTCAAGTCACATAGCGGTTAAGAAGCTTGAAAGCATAAGCCAAGGTGAGAAGCAATTCCGAATGGAAGTAAGCACAATCGGCACCATCCAGCATGTGAATCTTGTCAGGCTTCGTGGATTCTGCTCTGAAGGTGACAAGAGGCTGTTGGTCTACGATTTCATGCCAAATGGTTCCTTAGACTATCATCTCTCTCATAGAAAGGACTCGAAGACCTTGGATTGGAAAATGAGGTACCAAATTGCTTTGGGAACGGCTCGAGGTCTGGCTTATCTCCATGAGAAGTGCAGAGATTGCATCATACATTGTGACATCAAGCCAGAGAACATCCTTCTAGATGCTGAATTCTGTCCAGAAGTGGCAGATTTTGGCCTGGCAAAGCTTGTTGGCCGAGATTTCAGCAGGGTGTTGACAACCATGAGAGGCACAAGAGGGTATCTTGCGCCGGAGTGGAACTCTGGAGTGGCCATAACAGTAAAAGCTGATGTTTATAGCTATGGGATGATACTTTTTGAGTTTGTGTCGGGAAGGAGGAACTTAGAGCTATCGGAAAATGGGGCCATCAAGTTCTTCCCAACATGGGCTGCTAGCAAGATAGCTCAAGGTGGTGATCTGCTTGATCTTTTGGACCCAGACTTGGAGAAAAACGCTGATACTGAAGCTAAATAGGATATGCAGAGTTGCTTGCTGGTGTGTCCAAGATGAGGAAACTCACAGGCCATCGATGGGGCTGGTTGTTCAAGTACTCGAGGGGTTGTTGGATGTGAACCTGCCCAAGATACCGAGAGCCCTTCAACTGCTTCTTGATAATCAGGAGCATGTAGTTTTCTTCACTGAGTCGTCATCATCGAACCAGAATTCCCAGACGAATAGTAATACCTCAACTTCTTCCTTGCAGAACCCAAATAGTTCATCTTCGACGAAGTCCGAGTCTTGAGGATGATAAGATAAATACTTAGTACGAGAAGTGCTTCAGATAGATAATGCATATGCTCCTCTGCTTTTTCTGTAGTCAAGAGCGAATCTCAGCATTTGGGGATTGGCTTTCTTGGGGCTTTTTCCCCTAGCTATTTATGTTGCACATAGATACAAGCAAGCTTGGAATAAGTGCGCGGCCAGACCAGTTGTAAAGACCCTTCATTCTATATAATGATCTGTTGTCTGCTTTTTGAGATCCCAGGTGACATTGGTAGTTCGCATCGAAAACTGTATCTCCACGAGCCCGAGAGGGAGAGAGTGCGAGCGAGGGAGGAGGAGAAGGCACCCAGATCCGCGAGTTGCAGGGAGAAAAAATGGCTCGGACGCCGTCGACGGCCCACTGGACCACCCACCCGACGCTGCATCCCCTGTTGCGGTGAGCTAGGGTTGTCCTCCTTTTTTTGTTTGTTTGTTTGTGCGTGCTGGGGTCGTCGGGCCGGGACTCGCAGCCGCCGGCTTCACGCGAGTTCCGGCCCCCGACTGTCCGTAGTCTGCCTCCCCGCCTGTCCCCGCTGTTCGCCTGTTCGAAGCCTTGTTGCGATCCCGAGCCCAAAGGGCTCTGCCTTGTCCTGCTCAACCGGTGCCCGCTAGTCGTTCGATGGAAATCCCAAGCGAGCGTCGTACCTGCAGTGACCGGCGGTAACGGGTGGCGATAGGTGACGGAATAGGCTGCAACGGCCGGCCGGATGGAGGTCAAGGCGGTGCCGGTGGAGTCCCGAGCTTGGACCGAGACGAGCTCGGCCGCCTCCGTTGCAGATCGTCAGATCTCAAGGGCTCCAGCAGCGAGGGAGAAGCTAGGTAGCACCGACACGGGACACGACATGAGTGTCCGACACGACACGACACGTCGCCACGTCATTTCTAAAAAATAGAGAATTTCGACACGTTGCGACACATTGTATATTAAATGAATATTTTTATTTTTAATTAATTTGATTCAAATTCATAAATAATTAATTAATTAAAAAAAGAGCCTATAATAAATTTATACTAATAATATTAACAAATCAATTCATTTGAAATTCGAAAGATATATTCATAATTAATGCAAAATGTTTTTGTAATTTTAACAAAAGTTATCGATGAAACTAAAAATTAATAAGAAATTAAAATCAATTTATCTAAACAAATCCATGATTTTCTACCATAACCAAAATTTATCATTATTCAAAATTTAACATTTTTATTTTTCGAAATCATTTTTTAATTTTATTTATTTAATTTTCCGGTTAAAAAAATAATCCCCAAAATCCAACTCTTCTTTCGTTCCTCCTTTTCCCTCCACCCCACGTTTATTTTAATTTTTCCCTCCCCCACTTGACTCCCCGGCCCTCTCTCACGCCATCAGACCTCCTTTCTTATTTTTTGGATTTCTTTATAAAAAACCCTAGCGAGCCGCTGAGCCTTCCTTTTCCTATCCTCCTTGCCGCGCCGCACGACCCCTTTCCCTCCTCTCCTCTTCCTCTCGTCGCCGATCCATCGCAACAGTGGCGGCCCTCACCTCTCTGGCCGTCTCTCGCCGTCGCGGTGGTCCGTTCGTGGCTTCGTCTCGCCGGCGGAAGTTTGCCTTCTCTCTTCTTTCTCTAGCCGTCTCTCGCCGTCACGGTGGTCCGTTCGTCGCTTCGTCTCGCCGGCGCTCGCGACCTCTGCTCCCTCGCCTTCCCTCGCCTCCACCCTCCATTAGTCTTCCGGACACGCGTCGACACGCATGTCAATAAAAGTTGACCGCGTGTCCGACCGTGTCCGAGCGTGTCGACGTGTCCGACAAGCTCCGACACGTGTCGGACACGACACGGAAGCATGGACAACGTGTCCGTGCTTCATAGGGGAGAAGACGGGCAGATTCGGGTCGTTGATCGTGTAGGTTTTTTGGATTCGGGTCACGGCTAATGAGTCAGGTCGGACCCGGGTCTTCGTTCGGGTAGGGTTCCGCCTGGGTTGGGTTTGTACGCGTGGGCCGAGTAGCCTTTACCTTTTAGGCTGTAGCTTCTTTTTTTTTTTATAATGAAAACGGGCCAAATCGGTTTGGGCTTTTATGTTTTAAAAAAAGAAAAAATCCTTGGCCGGGCCTGCGTTGCAGTTCTGGACAATAATACGGAATAACACCTTGAAAAACGCTGAACAAGAAAGATCGGAGTTGGACCGGGTTTCCTTCTTCAATTGGTCAACTTGGCTTATATTATATTACGGAATAACACATTGAAAAATCCAAAATTGACATATTTATAACAAATTTACCAATATCTAAATTTTTTTACCATAAAAAATCCAAATTTGTACACTTATGATAAATTCAACTTAAAGAAATTTTTTAAAAAGAAATAATCTCAAACTAGCACATTCGTCACAAATAGAGAGTAAAATCTCAAACTGATACAACATTAATTGACAAATGTCATTCAATTCAATAATTTGATGACAAAATTTGAAGGAAATTAATAGATGGTAAATTTGTTATAAGTATATCAAAGTTTTAGATAAATTTATTATAAGTATACCAGTTCATAATTTATTATGAAATTACCCTAAATATAAATATACAATTGTGGATTACTTGTTGGTTATGAAGAAATATTAAAAGTGTAGTTTTTAGTGAATGTCAAGGGAAGTTCTATATTTGTTAGTGACGGTCAATTGGCACCGGAGGTTTGGTAGTGGGTTCTTCATGGAATAACATTAATAGCTTATGTGTTGGACTCAATTAAATCTTGTGAGGATTTATTTAATTCATTTTTTGAGATTAAGGAATTATTTCGTGAGGAATTGTAAGACTAAATGCTGCGTGAATTATTGAGTATAATTGGAGTTTGGAAAGCATGAGAGTGTTTGAGTAACTTGAGTATGGCTGTAATTTTCATTGGATTGCTTGATCTAGAGTTGAATTCTTTACTGCTCTCCCTATGGACATATGTCACATCGACAAAATCATTTAAATTTGGTGTCCAATTTATTTTCTTATTTTGTCTATTTTATTGTTCAATCAGTTAGATTCCACAATAATTTAAAAGATCGAGGCATTGATAAATGGTCTCTCTACTTTTGCTCAACAATCAAAGTCATTCTTTTAATTTTTTTTAAGGAAAAAAATCACAAAAATTCCAAACTTTGTCGATTGTGGTACATTTATTCTAAACCATTTTTTTTTTTTTTTGTAAAGGTAAGAATATATTGATAGCTTTGAACAAATGTACAAGAAACGGCACCAAAAGCTTACACTCTAGATGCAAGAGCACAAGAGTGGGAGGGAGCCGCGTAAAAGCCATAAAAGGCGAAAGCACAACCTATAACAAACACTGCCCAGCCAACAACTTTGGCCACATAACCTCCAAGGACACCAGGGAAGTCGAGGGGGAGAGCACAAGGTAGGACACGAAGAACTACCCATCCACCAGCTTCAACCATAAACCTCCAAGGACGCCCGTGAAACCGAAGAGGGAAATTGCGCAAGGCAGGAACACAAAGGCCAGAAGCGACTGAGACTAGGACCAAAAGGAAGCAATGACGATTCAACTAAAGACCTGCAATCTTACGCGAAGATGGTTGGGTCGAAACCCCAACCTCTCTGTAAGCGCCGATTCCTTGGAGTGTCAGGCACATATCTATAAGTAAGGGTCTTTTTCTTAACCATCCTAATCAAACGGTTCTTCAAAGTGGGAATATCCAATGAATCCCCTCGAAAAATCATGACATTTCTTTTCTTCCAAATAAGATAGCACAGAGCACCAAAGGAATACCGAGAGAGACTATGAAAGAAGTCCTTACCAGCAAGGAACTTCCGGGCCCAATCAAGGTTTTCTTCCCAAGTGCCATTTCTCCACGGTAGATTGCATATGATAGCCCATAAGTAAACTAAAGTCGCTGGAAAATTGCAGCCAAAGTACAATTGGTCAATAGAGTTCGGCTGAGAATTGCAAAAAGTGCACACCGAATAGTCAATTCTTCCATAAGAGAGCAAAAACGCCTAGGTAGGCAAACGTTTCTTAGTGGTGAGCCACAAAAGAAATTGAAACCGAGGGGCTAAGTCCTTGTCCCACACAAAGGAGGTCCACGGAACTCTTGCTTTAGAAGTTCTAATAAAATTCCAATCTGAGGCCACAGAGAAAGAACCTGAAGCATGTTGATGCCACACAAAGCGATCACTGCCAGCCGAGAGAGATGGAAAAGAAAACCCAAGATCCTCCAGACGCCGTTTGCAAGACCCGCCAGTGTACGAATAGAGAGACGCCACAGTCGCCCTAGCAGGAACGTCGGGATCAGACACAAAATGCTCAGGAACCTTTAGATAGAGAGGGCCACTGGGCAATCAATTATCAAACCACAAGGAAATAGAGCAGCCATTATTGACCTCCCACCCGAACGACTGCCTGAATGGGCCCCTTAAATGAAGAATTTTCTTCCAGCTCCAAGCACAAACTGAAGGCTGGGCAACCCAAAAGTTATGCTTGTTTAAGAAGTTGGAGTGAATCCAGTGGCACCACAACGATTCCTTATCAGTGAACAAAATTCAAATATATTTCAGCATTGAGCCTTTGTTGCAATCCTTAATAGATCGAATACCCAGCCCCCTTCCTCTTTAGGCAAACAAATATCCGCCCAAGCGACTTTCGCACCTCCCGTGGCCAAAGAAGTGCCTTTCCACAAGAATCTACGTAGAATATTCTCAATCCCCAAGATTATCGAAGCCGGCAAAGTGAAAACACTAGCCCAAAACAATTGAATTGCATGAAGCATTGACCTTATAAGCTGGAGTCTCCCCGTAAAGGAGAGAAATCTGTGAGACCAGGAACGGACTCGCGAGGTGATGCGGTCAATTAGCTGAACACAATCTCCCTTGCTCAACCTCATAGAAATGATCGGCATTCCAAGGTACCGAATCGGGAGTTTTCCTTCTTGGAAACCAAAGGCCAGGAGGATTCTGCTACGTAGAGAAGGATCACCTCCCAAAAGGAAAATGTCACTCTTTTTTTTGTTAGGAAGAAGTCCACTCCAAGAAGAGAAAATGTCGAGGCTTCTTTTCAGGATCGTAGCCGACTTCCAATCCGCTTGGCAAAAAAGAAACACATTGTTTGCAAAAAAACAGATGCGTAAGCTTGGAAGATTTATATCTCCAGAAATATTTGAACTCCTTGGCCGAGGACCTTCGGTTCAAAATGCCTGAGAAAATCTCCATGATCAAAGTAAACAGATACTGTGACATTGGGTTGCCCTACCTAAGGCCTCTGCCTCCCGGGAAGAAGCCATGAAGCTCCCCATTAATAGAGATAGAGAACCTGGGTGTGCGAATACAAGCCATAATCCGAGTGATGATCCACTGAGGAAATCAAAAAGCTGTAAGTGTGAGCTCTAGGAAATCCCAATCAACGGTATCATATGCCTTACGGAAATCCACCTTTACCACACATCTTGGAAGATATGGGTCAAGGTGAAAACCTGCAAACAACTCTTGGGCCAATAAGATATTATCCCTAATTCTTCTTCCTTTAACGAAATGCATTCTCGGATAGGATCGATAAGATCCCGAAGTACAGTGTGCTATTCAATTGGCCAATATTTTAGTGATAAGCTTGTAGATAGTATTGCAGCATGCAATTGGTCTAAAGTCATTCACTTCACAAGCATTCGGCACCTTAGGGATAAGGGCTAGGATAGTCGCATTGACTTCCTTTAGAAGAAAGCCCGAGGAGAAGAAATCTTGCACCACCTTAGTAACTAAGGATCCCACAATATTCCAGTTATTCTTGAAGAATTCTACTGTAAAACCATCTGGACCAAGGGCCTTTCCTTTGGTAAGCGAGAACAAAGTATTCTTAACTTCCAAATCAAACACCGGTGAGGCTAGAGAACATACCTGGCCCTCCATCAACGGCCTCGGAATAAGAGAATTCAGTTCTTAAAGATCTGGTTTAGCCACATTGACCCGAGGGGCAAGGAGATTCGTAAAGAAGGATAGGAAAACTTTAGGCACCAAAACAAGATCCAAAACAACCACACCTGTAGAGTCCTTAACCGAGAGAATTCGGTTGTTGAGGCATCTAGCTTTGACATAGTTGTGGAAGAATCTCGTGTTACGGTCACCTTCCTTCAACCATCTAATTCTGGATTTTTGCTTGTAAAATGATTCTTCTTGACGACAAAGGTCAATAAACGCACTCCGCTGACCTCTTTCAAGTTCAGCAAGCGGGATATTTTCAGGATCCGACTGAAGGAGCATCTGAGTAAAACGCAAGTTTTCCCTCGCTTGAAGGGTTCTCTGTGAGATATCCGAGAAGGCTTCCATATTAAGATCCTTTAGGCGGGCTTTCACCAACTTTAGCTTAGAAACAAGTCTAAACATCAGAACACCCCGAACCTGACTAATCCATGCATGAGAGATTATAGACCGGAAATCCGGATGATCAACCCAGAAATTGAAAAACTTAAAAGGCTTTCTCCTTGGCCGCAGATCAATAACCCTAACAATCATAGGGGTGTGATCTGAAATTCCAAGATTGAGAAATGACGCCTATGAATAAGAAAAGTCCATCCTCCACTTAGAGTTCACAAAAACTCTGTCGATTTTTCGCATCTTCCTAGCTTCTCCCGCCGAAGTTGACCATGTGAATCTGAGGCCTGAGTACCTGAGATCTTCAAGTTCCGTTTGATCCAAACAAAGTTTGAATTCATCAAAACAGGGGATCCAAGCATTAGAGCCATCAAAGCGGTCAGAAAGATCTTTGATTGCATTAAAGTCACTCATAACTAACCAAGCAGAATCTTGAAAGAGCTCATCACAAAAGATAAGATCATCCCAAAGAGGCCTCCGATGCACAAAGGTGTGCTCACCATATATAGCAGAAACGCAGCAAGTGAAGTTGGACAAACTCATATTTAAACAACCATGGATGGCTTGGTCATTAAGGGAGATCACATCAAAATCAACGGAATTTGGGTTCCATCCAATCCAGATTCTGCCTCTAAGAGCATAGTCATAATTAGCAGTCCAACGCCATCGTCTTAGAATGGAGGATGAAATAGAATCAAACAGCTGCTCCAAGACTTTCGTCTCAAAAAGGCCTATAAGGCTCAACTTATTTACAGCAACAAGCTTCGTTACTTTGGCCCTTCGCACAAGGTCCATGATTCTTCTCACATTCCAGAATCCAAAAAACATCAAAAAGGAATGAGAGAACCTACCTCCGCTTGTAGGCTTTATGACTTGACTTAGTCGTCTTTGAAGTCCCCGGTTGTAACAAGTCAGGGGGATCAGGGCGAATCTGTAACAGCTGCTCCTGGATGGATCCCTCAGCAAGACTCGAGGGAGCTTTAACAGACTTGATCGCAAATCTCATCTTCCTGAGTGGAAGAAGGAGTAGCAGTGGAATGATCAACATCACCTGCAGCTTGTGAGGAATGGCTGGTGCCATCCTTGCCCACAGCTTTCGAGGGTCCTTTAGGGTATTTCTTTTGCTGCACAGACTCTAAAGGCCTAACTTCCTTAAGTTTTAGGAATTGCCTCCCATCACCCGGCGAGGACAACTCAAATGAGGCAGCATCTATTGAGAACTGTTGCTTCTTCTTCTTCGGTTTTACCTATTTCTAGCCGGCCTCTTCAAGATTAGAGACATGAGGTAACACATAATTAAGATCAGCCTGTAGGCTTTCAGCTTCATGAGATCCCGAGACACCAGAAATCACCCCTAAAGCTGAGATTCCATGGTCCACTGCCTCTTATTGCACAAGCTTCGCAACCAGGGTTGTTTCCTTTACAGGCACTATACTGCCCTCCACAGACGGGTCATCTGCAGCAACTGCTGAAGACCTCGAGTCCTCATTGATCTGCTGTGAACTTCCCTTTACACGAGAACGAGGTAGTGCCTCAACAACATGACGAGCTACCGCAGCAGCAGAATCCTTGGGTTTTGGAAAAAATTTCCCTACACAATTATGCCCGAAGACACCACAAATAGCGCAAGCCGAAGGTTTCCATTCAAACTCAACTCCTATCTCATATTTTTCACCATTGTAAGTTGTCTCTATCACCTCATCAAAGGTTTGATTTGCTGCAATTTCAACACAAACTCGAGCGAAAGAAAGGCTCTTAAGTTGTTCAATTCACTGATCAACATAAACAGGTTTACCAACCGCACTTGCAACCTCTCCTATGAATTGAGCCGACCAACAGGAGAAAGGTAGATTGGATAGTCGAATCCATACAGGCAATGTGGGATGGTTTTTCTTCCTCAGCTCAAGACCCGGAGTCCACTGCTGGAGGATGAGGGGAACATTAGCAACCGTGACACGCCCACCTTCGAGGACATTCCTGTGAAAGTCTCTATCCAGAATGTGGAACATAAACAGTCCCTTGCTATTTGACATAACTTCAAACAAGTTCGGCCCCCATAGCTTCTTAAGAGCTTCTTCCACAACTCTAAACGGTAACCTACAGCCAATAAAATGACCCATAAGGCACTGATGCATCTTTGGATCAACATCTTCTAAGTTCTGATCTATGATTTCGATGACAGGCTTATTGTTCACTAAAGTAGGAGGTGTATAAACCAAGTCATAGCCCTTTGCAACCGTCTGGGCCACAGCCACCCAAGACTTCTGCTGGGGATTCCTTGAATTACTTCGGCCAATAGGCCTCTTTGAACTCGACCTTCCCCTGTTCATAGGCCGCACATCTACAGACGCACGGGATGGTCGCTAGACTTTTCCATCAGAAGGAATAGTAACGGCATTCCGAGAATCCAAAGGCAAGGTCGAAGAGGGGCCTTCATCCCCAATCAAAGGGGATTTCCCACGGGAATCCATTCCCTCATCCACAACATGGGGGTTATCCTCCTCACAATCCAACCCAGACATCAAACTTGCAACAGATCAGCAGGCGAAAACCCTAACCAACGAAGCCATGCGAACCGAGAGGGAAGGACATACTAGGGTCAGCGGAAGAGGGGTTCAAAGAGGGGTGGAAGGCGCCACTTTCCACCGAGTAACGGCCGCAACCACCAGTCAACAGACCCTGGGCCAGGAGCACAAGAATGCACGAAACAGGAACAGGTTCGCCCGAAGAGAGAAACCCCGTGAACAGTACTCCGGATTTGTGCAAATGTCCAAAGCTATTCTAAACCATTATGGTGACACCAAAAACTCTAAATTTATACCCGTGTGACACATTTACCTTAAATTTTTTTTTCTATAACATCAATTTTTTTGGGGTTAATATGTCACATCATACAAATTTGAAGTTTTGGGTGGCACATTATATAAGTTTAGAGTAAATATGCAAAATAAGTATGAATTTGGAGTTTTTGGTGTCATAAAATAAGTTTGGGATAAATATATCACAATAAATATAATTTAGAGTTTTCAGTGATTTTACATTTCTTTTTATTCGAAATTGTTCTTGCACTTAAGTGCCATTGGTCATCCCTGTGTTGGAACACTATTAGCTATTTTCTGACGTGAATTTTTATTTTATTTGTTAAGGATTTTTCTTTCTTTCTCCAAATGTAGGCTCTCTCTCTCTCCTTTTTAGGTTCTTCATTTTACGAACACAAAAACCCACAAGACATATTGCCTATACTAATGCAAAAACACTATTATTTGTATCGACTCACGACAAGCAATTGAGTAGCTATGGGCCGTGAGCTCTGTGGCTCATGACTTGAGCAAATATGATCGCTACAAGATCAAAGCTCGTGTGGCAACGCCACGAGTTCAAAGATCAAGTAGCCATGGCTCAAGCTTTGTGACTCAAATAGACATTGTGGCCATGGCCATCTGCGAGCTTGAGTTTGAATAGCTATGGCCAATGCTAACTTCGAGTTGGAGCTCATGGTAATGGTGGGTCATAATGGAGCTCTCTCGTAATTGTGCCCGTTTTTTTTTTTTTTTAATGTTTATGTTGCCTAATTTAGCACCTGTTTTTCCTAAAATAATTATATGAGTGGAGTACCACACAATAGGTATGCTGGCATCTTGTTCATAAAAATTGAATGGCAAGAGAAAAAAGTACAATTGAATGATTAGTGGTGTTACTTCTAAGGGAAAAAGCCACAAAAAAATCTCAAATTTTATCAATTGTGACACATTTATTCTTTTTTTTTTTTTTTGTAACATAAAAAATCATAAACTCGTACACATGTAGTAATACATTTCCCCAATTTTCTTTTCGACACCAAAAAACCCAAACTTATACTTTTGTAATATCAAAACCCTAAACTTTAGTTTTGCAACACCAAAAACCCCTGACTTATAGTCAAGTCACACATCTACCCCAAAAATTTGGTGTCATAGAAAAAAGGTCGAGGTATTTGATGTCACAAAAGAAAAGTTTGGGATTTTTTACGTCACAAAACAAAAGTGTGGAGTAAATGTGTGACACTACAACATTTTGAGATAAATGTGTCACGTAGGTAAAAGTTTGGGATTTTTGATATTACAAAAAAAAAAGTTTGGGGTAAATATTTCACAATAGTCATAGTTTAAGGTTTTTGGTGGCTTTTACCACACTTTTAAATTATAGAGAGATGCTTTAAAAAGTAGAGGGGATTTTGATTTTCGGGCAAAAATATAAGGGGCACTGGTAAATCTGATCCCATAAAGAAAGTGGCATATGTATAGGAATTGATAAAACAGTAAAAGATTATAATGGACACAACGCCAATTACCTATCGCTCCAAGTCCAACCAGACAGGTCTCTTCACGCCAACATCAATGATCAGGACAAAGTCTATCAGGTTTTTCCAGTAAAGGCACACAACCATGATGTTACATATATATGAATTGGGGGAATAAATCAATGCGTCGCTCTAGAGTTTAGTCCCTCGATGAACAGGTCAGCTCAGCATGCGTGGAATGAGCACATTTTGTTGAAGATACTGACCTCAAGTCTACCTTAGACAAGAGTAGGGACCATAAGAATATTGGACAATGCTACCTGAAAATCAAACCTTGTCGGTCCAGCTTTTCAAATATATGAATGACTTTGACACTTGGATTTGTTCCTTTGACTGATGCTGGTAAAACTATTTTTAAAGTCCTGCTTATCACTCAAATGTCCGATGTCAAGTTTGAGTGTTTTCATTGCATGATATTCCAATGTATGACGAGGACATGTCCAAGTTGCATCACTAGCGTCTTCTTCACTCCGGGATATGCCCATCCTTGTCCACTGGTATGATGCCTGCTTAAATGCTTCTATGTACTCCATGACAATGCGCTAGTCTCAATTGAAGTTTCCACACGGTACTTTGCGCGTTTCTTGACCCGTTCTTTTTTGAGATCTCTTACCTCGCCCTCGCTCCAAGCACAAACGGGTATATATACTTTTCCCTGTGAATCTTGTTTCTACACCTGTCCGCTCAAACCCTATATGGTACAGCCATGGATAGCAAAAACAGTAGTCCGTGGTGGTTCATACTCCCAATTTTCTTGCTTTGCTCATCTCTGTACACCCACCTCTGTCTTGGCACAGACAAGCTCGATGCGAATCGATCTATATCTGGTAATCAAACCTTAACCTCCTCGGGTGGCAACTTTACGCTTGGCTTCTTCTCGCCGGGTAACTCCACGTACTCCTACATAGGCATCTGGTACAGCAAAATCAGCGTGCAAACCGTCGTCTGGGTCGCCAACCGAGACAACCCTATCACTGACAGGCAATCTACTGAGCTGAAGGTCTCGGGTGGCAATCTTGTGATTGTTAACAACTCCGAAGTCCCCGTTTGGTCCACGGATCTGACTCCTTCTTCATCTGGATCGAGCTCCATGGTGGCGGTTCTTGAGGACGACGGCAACTTTGCTCTCAAAGCAGCGCCGAATTCTTCCGTGACTCTGTGGCAGAGCTTTGATCACCCGACGCACACGTGGCTTCCCGGTGCCAAATTAGGGATCGACAAGCGCAAAAACACAAGTCAGCACTTGACATCATGGAAGAACGCCGAGGACCCTTCGACAGGTTTGTTCTCTCTCCGTATCCAGCCGTCCAGTGACGGTGAGTACTACATATGGTGGAATAGGTCTAAGAATTACTGGACTAGTGGGGCGTGGGACAATCAGACGAAAATTTTCTCTTTGGTCCCTGAAATGAGATTGAACTATATTTACGATTTCAAATATGTGGACAATGAGAACGAGAGCTACTTCACCTATTCAATCAAAATCTCCTTCAACACCACATCAAGGCTTGTGATGGATATTTCTGGGCAGAACAAGCAGTATTCCTGGTTGCCTTCTTCCCAGGCGTGGACCATGTTCTGGTCTCAGCCCCCCCAACAATGCAAGGTGTATAGACTTTGTGGGCCTTTCAGTGTTTGCAGCGAGCAGAGCGAAGATTCGTGCAGCTGCTTGCAGGGATTTAGCATAAGCTCTCCAATGGATTGGAATCGGAGTGATTGGTCTGGTGGTTGCAAGAGGAATTCAAACTTAAATTGTGCAGCAAATGCAGAGAAAGACCGTTTCTGGCCTATGTCTAACATGAAATTGCGTGATGCTCCTCAATCTTTAGTTGCAGGGAGCGATCAGGAATGCCGAACTGCTTGTTTGAGCAATTGCTCTTGCACGGCTTATGCTTTCGAGAAAAATGCCTGCTCAATCTGGATCGGGGATCTCTTCAATGTGGAACAGCTCAAACAAGGCACTACCTCTGGAAGGAGTTTCTATGTCCGGCTTGCTGCCTCCGAAATTAAGGATCCCAGCAAGAAGAGTAATGTAACTGCAACAGTGGTAGGGTCTGTTGGTGCCGCGGTAACGATATTAGCCATTGTCTCGTTTGCCGTTTGGAGATGGAGGAGAGGGGCAACTGTAACAACAAAAATAGTGGAGGGTTCACTGATAGTCTTTACATACCGGGAGTTGCAAGTAGCAACAAAGAATTTCTCAGAGAAGTTGGGTGGGGGTGGGTTCGGTTCAGTTTTCAAAGGAACTTTACCTGATTCAAGTCGAATAGCGGTCAAGAAGCTTGAAAGCATAAGCCAAGGTGAGAAGCAATTCCGAACGGAAGTAAGCACAATCGGCACTATCCAGCATGTGAATCTTGTCAGGCTTCGCGGATTCTGCTCTGAAGGTGACAAGAGGCTGTTGGTCTATGATTTCATGACAAATGGTTCCTTGGGCTATCATCTCTTTCATAGAAAGGACTCGAAGACCTTGGATTGGAAAATGAGGTACCAAATTGCTTTGGGAATAGCTCGAGGTCTGGCTTATCTCCATGAGAAGTGCAGAGATTGCATCATACATTGTGACATCAAGCCAGAGAACATCCTTCTAGATGCTGAATTCTATCCAAAAGTGGCAGATTTTGGCCTGGCAAAGCTTGTTGGCCGAGATTTCAGCAGGGTGTTGACAACCATGAGAGGCACAAGAGGGTATCTTGCGCCGGAGTGGATCTCTGGAGTGGCCATAACAGTAAAAGCTGATGTTTATAGCTATGGGATGATGCTTTTTGAGTTTGTGTCGGGAAGGAGGAACTTAGAGCTATCGGAAAATGGGGCCATCGAGTTCTTCCCAACATGGGCTGCTAGCAAGATAGCTGAAGGAGGTGACCTGCTTGATCTTTTGGACCCAGACTTGGAGAAAAACGCTGATACTGAAGAGCTAAATAGGATATGCAGAGTTGCTTGCTGGTGTGTCCAAGATGAGGAAACTCACAGGCCATCGATGGGGCTGGTTGTTCAAGTACTCGAAGGGTTGTTGGATGTGAACCTGCCCCAGGTACCGAGAGCCCTTCAACTGCTTCTTGATAATCAGGAGCATGTAGTTTTCTTCACTGAGTCGTCATCATCGAACCAGAATTCCCAGACGAATAGTAACACCTCAACTTCTTCCTTGCAGAACCCAAATAGTTCATCTTCGACGAAGTCTGAGTCTTGAGGATGATAAGATAAACGCTTAGTACAAGAAGTGCTTCAGTTAGATAGTGCATATGCTCCTCTGCTTTTTCTGTAGTCAAGAGCGAATCTCAGCCTTTGGGGATCGGCTTTCTTGGGGCTTTTTCCCCTAGCTATTTACGTTGCACATAGATACAAGCAAGCTTGGAATAAGTGCGCGGCCAGACCAGTTGTAAAGACCCTTCATTCTATATAATGATCTGTTGTTTGCTTTTTGAGATCCCAGGTGAGATTGGTAGTTAGCATCGAAAACTGTCATCTCCACGAGCCCGAAAGGGAGAGAGTGCGAGCGAGAGAGGGGGAGAAGGCACCCAGATCTGCGAGTTGTAGGGAGAAAAAAAGGCTCGGACGCCGTCGACGGCCCACCGGACCACCCACCCGACGCTGCATCCCCTGTTGCGGTGAGCTAGGGTTGTCCGCCTTTTTTTTGTTTGTTTGTTTGTGCGTGCTGGGGTCGTCGGGCCGGGACTCGCAGCCGCCGGCTTCACGCGAGTTCCGGCCCCCGACCGTCCGTAGTCTCCCTTCCCGCCGGTCCCCGCTGTTCGCCTGTTCGGAGCCCTGTCGCGATCCCGAGCCCGAAGGGGTCCGCCTTGTCCTCCACAACCGGTGCCCGCCAGGCGTTCGATGGAAATCCCAGGCGAGCGCCGGATCTGCAGTGACCGGCGGTGACGGGTGGCGACAAGCGACGGGATCTGCTGCAACGGCCAGCCGGACGGAGGTCAAGGCAGTGCCGGCAGAGGCCCGAGCTCGGACCAAGACGAGCTCGGCCACCTCGGCCGCGGATCATCAGATCTCGAGGGCTCCAGCGGCGAGGGAGAAGGCGGGTCGAAGTCGGGCGGAACCGGGTCGTCGATCGGGTAGGTTTTTTAGGATTCGAGTGTCGGCCACTGAGTCGGGTCGAACCCGAGTCGTCGTTCGGGTAAGGTTCCGCCTGGGTTGGGTTTGTACTCGTGGGCCGGGTAGCCTTTAGGCTGTAGTTTTTTTTTTTTTTATATATGAAAACGGGCCAAATCGTTTGGGCTTTTATGTTTTAAGAAAAGAAAAAATCCCGGGCCGGGCCTGCGTTGCAGGCCGTCCGGGTCTTGGGTGGACGACCCGGGTCGGACCCAACCCGGGGATCCGACCGGGGTCGTTTCTTAAATATATTATTATAATAATATTTTAATAAAATAAATTATTATTATTATTTTCAGAAAATAAAAAAATCCCAAAATATCCTATGTTTTACACAATTTTCCAAAAAAAAATCAGAAAAAGCCAAAAAATGATTTATATCTTCAAAAAAGACCAAAAAAAAAATCCAATAATCACTTTTATGTTGAAAAAATAGAAAAAGACCAATGTTTTTCCTCCACACATGGAAAATCCCTCGAGAATCCAAAAAACCTTAGGTTTAAATAGGATTAGGTATTGGAATGGCATTAGTGATTAACTAGTGTAATCGAGTCCCCGAACTCAGTTTTTCTAGTGTGCCTCCCAATATTTCGCTTGAGTTTCTAATCAATCCATCATAAATTGATTAGTGACGACTACATTTTAAAATTAACTTATAAGCAAACAATATCAAACCATTGAGTGAGCTTGGGAGAGCCCAAGCTAAGCCTAATAGATTTAGCCAAACCATTAGCCTCCACAAGCACTTGCGCATAATCGGGTGCCGAAAAAGGAGGTTGCGACAGTGCTTCCATTCATTTGTTTTTTGCTTACCCTTTAATATTTGTGACATTGCTTTAAAAGTTTTGTAAAACCAAATTCGTTATCTCAATGTTGCTCGTTAAAAATCTCCACTTTGTTCAAGTGGGAAATTTATTGAATTCTCATTTCAATCAGGTTGATCCAAACAATATTTTCCATTGCAACGGGAAATTGTTTTAGAAGGCCTAGCTTTTATTTTTAATTCATAATCCATCCATATCAAGGCTAATCCAGTGGACCTTTGTAGTAACATAATCCCCTAAGTTCTTCCAAGCTTCCCCTCATTTGTTTTTCCTTTCTACCATTGCCACTTTTTCTTTTCCTTTTCTTGTACACAATTCTTAAATACTTTTCGATCTGACGCATTGTTTCACTTTTTTTTGCTGCAGTTATTTTACTCTAATCGTGGATCCTTCTCTAGTGCTAGAGGTGCTATTATGATGTCTTGACTTCCTTCAGCAATAAAAAAGTGTGCAATATGCATATATCTTTATTTAGTGGTGTTTCTAAAAAAGGTAGGCAAATATCTTTAGGATAATGCAAATACCTTTAGGTTAAAGGAGTCTTTCGAAATGCAAATAATATTTGGTAAGTTATAATTTTAAAGTGTATTGCAAAACAACTTTAACTTAAATGCAATTTAGTAAAAACTATATTTTGCATATGACTTTTATTGATTTTTTTTTTAATCTAGCCACCGGTGGCTTTATCTAGCCACCACCAGCCTCGCCTGAGGTTGTGCAACCTCAAGCAACACCTAGGGTTCGCAACCTAGGTGGTCGTCTCGGGTCATAACACTTAGGTTTGTGCGGCCCAAATGGTTGCCTAGGTCGCGAACTCCAAGCAATCATCGCCTGGGTCACGCGAACCCAGGCGATCATCACATGGTTCACGTGAACCGAGGAGACCACCTCCTGAGGTCGCATGACCTCAAATGGTGGCCGCGACCCTCAAGCAGCGGGTTGCCAGGGTCGAACGACCCCTCAAGCAATGGTCGCTAGCGCAGGCAACTCCTTGACCGGCAGTCGTCGGCCTCCATTTGTTTCCCCGGAGAAGATAAATAGTTCCCGTGGGACTCACATTCCAAAAATGCAACTTCCCAAAGTACCTCTGAAACTACTTTGGTTAAAAGCCCTTAGAGTCATCTGGAGCAATTGTATCTTGCTAAAGTTGTCCAAAAAATTGAACCAAGCACGTTTACATTTGGCCAAACCCCTTTAGAGTCCAAAGGCCCTTTCCAAATACCGAACCAAACGGGCCCATAGACTATCCCTCCCTCCCTCCCTCCTGTAGGTTCTTCATTTTATTATGAAAACAAAAACCCACAAAAACTATTATTCGTACCGACTCACGACTAGCAATTGAGTAGTTATGGTCTATGAGATCCGTGGCTCATGACTCGAGCGAATGAAAACACTGCAAGATTAAAGCTCATGCGGCAACGCCGCATGCTCAAAGATCAAGTAGTCATGGCTCAAGCTTTGCCGCTCCAAAAGATATCATGGCTATGGCCATCCGTGAGCTTGAGCATGAATGGCCATGGCCAATGCTAACTTAGAGTTGGAGCCCACGGTAATGGCGGGTCATAATGGAGCTCTCTCTCAATTGTCATTTGTTCTTTTTATGTTTATGTTGCCTAATTTAGCACCTATGTGGTGTCATGCTATGTAAGCATAATATAGCACGATACATGTGTTCCAACATCCATGTTAGTAAAATTTGATTGGTAAGAGAAAAAGTACAGCAGATAGATTAACCGTGACACTTTCTATGTAATATATGAGCTTTGAGGAAAAAAAAAAGAAAGAAATAAAAGAAGAGGGTTTGAAAAGTCAACAAAAGAAGCTGAATGAGAGGAGTGGAAGCTTCCGCTGTTTTTAAAGAGAAGAGAGAGGGAGGGCTTGGGCATAAACAAAACGGGGGAAAGGAAGAAAAAAAGGGAGGATAGAAAAGAAGAGAAAGGAGAAAGAAGAAAGGAGGAAGGGAAAAATTTTGGCGCGCTCACAACCCCGAAGCCTCACCAAGCCGCTTAACCCCGTTTTGCAATGCCGGTAGGTGATCAAAGCCTATAATCGTTTATTCGAACAAATCATCGCAATTAGGGCTCGAAATTCGAATTTCTTGGAGATTTTTGCGGCGAAATACGTTTTTTGAGTTATTGAACTACGTATTTTGATAGAAATGATAGTTTAGAGTGTTGCGAAGCTATAGCATTTTATGAATTGTAATTTGAGCCTACAGTTTGCCCAAAATGGAATTTTCAATTTTGGCACGCATTCTGGAACAATACTGAACAGTATCGAACAGTAGCTTTGGCTTTGAATTTTAGCCATTTTTGGTGAGGTTTTGGGACGGCTAAGTTGGGGTTGTTGTAGTGTATCAAGAAAACTATAAGATGGCTCAAAATGGAATATTGTAGAGGAAGTTATGGCGCAACGAAATTTAGCGTGCGAGCTATGCCTAGCAGACAAAATAGGCTTAGTATAAGCGAGTTATTATAAGAATTTTTTTTTTTTTTACTTGGCCTTTTGATATTGTTTTTCGGTTAATTGTTAGGGATCCTGGTGAGTGATACTATTTCTTCTTTGTGATTTAAACTCATGTTTTGAAAAGAAAAAACATTGGATTATATATGCTATGAGCGAATAAATAGCATCTTTTGTTGTATAAAAATAGGATCGAGCTTTCACTGCCATTTTGTCATTGAAAGAGATAATTATCCTTTGAATTGAGTTTGAATGATTGTCTGAAAATGGTTTGTGAAACCCTTTTATGAAAGAATTTCCAAACACTTGTGGTTCTTTAAGAACACTTTAAAATTTATATATCAAATGCCTAAGTTATGAGATGACTCTCATTCTGATGTTGGATATTTGTGATTAGTGATTAATTCTCAATGTCTCTGTAGACCCTAAGCAGTGTATAGGTATACACATACTAGTCTAGGATATCCTTGTGGGCTAAGCTACTAACTAATAATATGTGGAGACCTAACTAGGGAGAATCTTGGTTGTATTGTCACAAGTGTTACGCATGACCATGAATAGACATTTGAGCATTAGTTGGTTAATGAAGTGGACCATTGACATGTGGTTTGAGTTTGGTCGATGGAATTGATCATCGACGTATGTTTTGATGAGATTAATCAATGGAATAGACCATCGATACAGGTTTTTATGAGATTGACCTGGACCATTGGTGTCTTCCATATTTATGTTATGAATATATATTATTTTAGAATGAGTTATGGTTGCATTTTAAATGCGCATAGTGATTTCTCAATCCGCTTGAAAGAAATGTGTTGCTTGCTGAGTCGTGATAGCTCACTCTTCTCATCTACTTGTTTTTTTTAGGTTATTCAGCAAGGCGCAAGTAGGCCTAAGCATTCATTATTAGGCAGGACTTTTTGTGGTAGGGACTTTTTGATATGAGTCATATATAGTTGATAAGTTTGTGAGTAAGCTTTTTGTGGAGGTGTATATATTAATTTTGGTGGTTTATAGAAAACTCTGATATTATAACCAATTGCCTTTTTTTGTCGTGTGCGTGTGCGTATGTGTGTGTGTGTTGACTTTTGGCTGAATTTTGGTTATGTTGAGGTTGCATCCTTTGGTGAAAGGACGGCAGTGTCATGCCCTTATTCTGTTGAATTGGGGTGTGACATTTGTTGGTATCAGAATTTAGGCTATGATCTATTTGGGTAGATCTTTCAAGACGTGGCGAGATTGTGTGATAGTCTCTAACGCGTTAATCTTTTAAGTATTAGTGGTGGACATAAATGGGAGGATCCTCTAGTGAGACGCAAAGCATTTTGAGTTTATATTGTCTCAAAAGCATTTTGAGTTTACATAGAGATCCTCTTACTAAAGCAGTTCAAGACAAAAACATAGGTGTAGTTTATGGAAATTATGACTATGGTTTTGACATATTGAGAAGTTCAGCACTAGGAGCTCAATAACGAGCTTGAGATGAAGATTAATGAGTTAAAAAATGAAAAAAAAAAAAAAAAAAAAAAAAAAAAAGCTCTTTACAAAACACAATCTTCGCCTTTCCATAGATCAGTCCAGCTTTGCTCAAAGGAGTAAACCTGCTGATTCCCGAATAGGACCAGTGGTGTTGCAGCACCAGAAATCAACGGTCCAAGAGATAGCTCCTGTTAAACTGCATGAGAAGAACTTTGCAATTGACTTAAGAGGGAACTCAGATAAAGTGATGGGTTTCCATACTCATCCATCAATGAAGGTGTTTGATAATCAGGATGCCAATTCTCTCAGAAGGAACTTCTCCGACCTTAGTTTCGCTGATGATTCTAGAGGAAAGTTTCTATGAAAATTACATGTTGAAAGGAGATGCAAAGTTGAGGGAAGGGTGGGGATTCGAGAGAGCAGAAAGGAGGCGAAACTGAAAGCCATGCAGGAGTGACTTGAGTGAAGTTGAGCTGAAATGAGGGCCAACTTTCCTAATGCAGCAGAGAGACGTTAATAACTCTTTAGTACTTGTCAACGTACTGAGAGGCTGAGATCACTCAATATGCGGCCAAAAGTGAAGGAGAAGTAAACTGATCTTGTTCAAAGTGAAGAGGAGGAAGTTGAAGCATATCCAAATGATGGTGTTCTAGGAGCTACCAGATGAAGAAGCCTTTTCTTAATCGTAAGTTGTCTTCGTCAACTCCTCTCAATTCAGTAGCAGTGGCTTCAAGGTCTTCGACCAGAGCTTCCAACTCTTTTCAGGTAGACGAAGGGCGCCATTAGAAAACCCTCTTGCGTAGTTCGTCCCCTGACTTCTTTGATTTAAAGAAAAAAAAAACACTAAGCCCTCCCCCGACATCAGCAAAGCATCAAATCGTTCACAAGCGAGAAGCTATGCTTGAAGCAAGAGTAAAGGTGAAGATTTGCCTCTTGTCAAGGAAGAGAGAACTCGACGATCTGAGTCTTTTGGGAAAAGTTCTGCTGGTCCTATAGTATTTAAGGACATGTTGGATTTGCATGGCAATTGGCTATTTTGGTTTCACTGGAATTTGATCATGGACAGATGGATCATAGTGTTCAAGACAATTCAAAAAAAAAAGAAAAAAATGGTAATTTATGGAGTTGTTCCTGGTGTAAGATCTAGCATTGCAAGGAAGGCTTAAATGACATCTGAAAATTTGATGAATGATCACGATTTTGATGACTCAGATTTTGTGGCTGATGATTTGGGGGACATGCTAAAAGAGGAAGAGGATGATGATTCACTGAGATCGATTTCCCAAGTTGACCTTGTTTCTCTTAGTGAATTTGCTGCCTCCAAGCCATCAAAATTCCATCCGACAAGTTCTCTAAAGGATTCACCCTGTGAAAGCCAGTCTAATGGAATTTACGCGTCCAAAATTTGGTTTCCTGCCCACACGAGACTTCAGATTTTGATGCTTCCATCAATTCTCCAATTGGAAGCCCTGCATCATGGAACTCTATACCTTGGGCCAAGCAGGGGTTGATGTTGCACGAATGAGAAAGAAATGGGGGAGTGGGCCGGAACCTTTTATTGTTGGCGATCAACAATCCTTGGTTCACTTTCCCTGCTTGGGCTGGATGACAACTGTAGATGGGTTAATATTGACAGTGCAGTAATCTCAAGAAGAACTAGTTCTGGAAAGGCTGTATTATTTACTAAACTGCCCAAATGGACATTTGAGTCTGAATGAATCAGATCGGGCTCAATAAATACTCAAGAAATGGAATCTTGAAATAGTCCGTTCATCTGCCACTCTTTCTTTGGCAATTCCCTAAAAGCAATGTTCATGAAGAAAATATCAATGCTCCTCATCAAAGAGGTATCGTGCGCATTTTTCAGCAACTTGGAGTATAAACCCCCATGATGAAGATGACTTCACTGAGGTGAGGTCAAAGATGAAAATGCTAAATGATAAACGTGAGCAACGAGAGAAAGAGATCAAGACAAAGTACTATGTCGCAAACGTGCCAAGGAAGTCTTGTCCATTGCAAAGTACTAACCTCCCCAGTAGCTCTAAGAGGATCTTTTCTTTGAGAAGTGGAGAAATTGTGACCATGGTTACACTAACTTTGCCACTGCAGATGGACGTGATTTGGCAAATATCTAAATATCAATTGGCTTCAGGGCCTCCATAGTGTCGCAACCATTGGGTCCAACTGGGACACTTGCAGCTAAAACAGAAGCTCAGGTTGATTTGTTTCCCCAAAAGATTGTGTCCTTTCCAGCTGACATTGGGAAGAATCTTGGGCCAGGCTCAATATTTTAGAGCAAGAATAAGGTTGTGCTTTTGACATAAATGGAATCGTATTACTATGTTTTACAATGGATTGAAGTGTTTTGAAGCCTTAGATGCTATCATAGATGTTTTACACTGTAAAACATATGTCAAGCTGTTTTATAGTACAAAAAGATATTCAAACAACATGAATAGCCTAGGGTAAGGGGAGGGGCATTGCATGGCGGTGCTGAGCATTCAGAGAGATACTTCCATCTAATATCTTTTGCAACATATCTTGAAAGTAGGTACAAGTAATTGGGAAGATAGTGAAATTATAGTTAAAAGGATTACTACTCCAACATCTTCTGATTCTTCTACTTTCAATACAACATTTGACATGGGCAGCAGGCCAAACATTTCTTGGAATAGTTCAATATCAATGGAAAGAGGGAAACCTTCTACTTCATGGAGAAGGGACCCTTTGAGACAGGAAGCAGCTCAACCTTTAGTCTCGTAGAACAAGAGGGTGGTTATCATGGCCCTAGACGAGAGGCATGACATGGAGAAAGAACATAATAGATGAAAGAGTTCATCGCAGCTGGATATGCCTTATAGGAGTTGCAATAAAAGAGGGATGTCAAAGCCTCAGATGGAAGATTTCCCTCACATAAGAGGGCACAAGAGGAATCTTGTTGATGGAGATGCTGATAATAGGAATCCTAAGCTTGATCCTGAGTTTCATGAGAATTTTAGTGAGAGGTTTGCTGGTGAGGTTGGGTGGGGGCATAGTTCGTCTCGTAACTATTCTTGTCCACTATATTTTGGACAATTTTTATCAGAATTCTGAGGCTGATGACTCTTATTCTTTTGGGAGGTTAAGGTATTCCATGAGGCACCCTCGTGTTCCCCATCCTCCTTAATTATCTGCCATGCATAAAGGTACACATAGAAGTGAAATTGAACATCCAGGATCCTCATCTTTTTGATAGCGAGCTGCGTCATACAGGTTTTGTAAGAAGTGAATCTTCTCTGAATGTGGATCATGGGGTGGGTAATCAAAAAGATGTGGTTCATGAATTAGTTGGTATCAAGCAAAAGAGCATTGATGAGAAGAAATTAGATCTATAAATTCCACCAAGGTGTGACTTCCAATCCTCTCTCAATGTCTCAAGCCCCCAATTCTCCCATTCATTTTTCTTATGATGATTTGGAGAAATCTGGGGACTATTCTATGAAGTCGTTAGCTAGATAGGACGGAGATTTTCATCCCCCAAAAAAAAAAGAAGAAAGAAAAGGAAACTATTATCTTATTGACTAAAATCCTGCTTGATCACTCAAATGTCTGATGTCGAGTTTGATTGTTCACTGCTTAGATTCATTGCATGTTATTCTAGTGTATGACAAGGACATGTCCAAGTTGCACCACTAGCGTCTTCTTCACTCCGGGATATGCAAATCCTTGTCCACTGGTATGATGCATGCTTAAATGCTTCTATCTACATACTCGATGACAATGCGCTAGTCTCACTTGAAGTTTCCACACAAGACTTTGCGCATTCCTTGACCCGTTCTTCTTTGAGATCTCTTACCTCGCCCTCGTTCTGAGCACAAACGGGTATATATACTTTTCCTTGTGAATCTTGTTTCTACACCTGTCCGCTCGAACCCTATATGGTACAGCCATTACACCTTTTTCTTTTCCTTTCTCCTATACACAATTCTTTAAATACTTTCGATATGATGTGTTGTTTCACTTTTCTTGCGGCAATTATTTTACTCTTATCGTTGATCCTTCTTAGGTGGGGAAAAACACCAAAAAAAGTCATAAATATATTACATTGGTACCAATTTAATGTCAAACCTTTTCATATTAGTATTAATTTAGTTAATCCGGCCAATGTTGATGTGCACACCGGCCAAAATTGGGCTGATAGATTGAATTAATACTAATGTAAAAAAAAATTAGGATTGAATTGGTCTAATTGAAAAATTTAGAACTGAATTGGTATCAATGCAATAGGTTTATGACTTTTTTGATATTTTTCCCTTCTCAGGTGTTAGAGGTGCTATTATAATATCTTAACTTCCTTTAGCAATAAAAAGACGGTGTAATCTGCTTAAATCTTTATTTAGTTGTGCTTCTATAAAAATCAACCCTCTCTATGATTATTTATGTTAAAATTATATCTTGAATTTGAATTTGTGAAAGAAATCCGACTAGAGATTAATTGAATTGTAAGAAACTAGGTCAATTAAGGAAAATCCTAAAGCCGAATATTTCTGGACGTCGGTAATGGAAATCTAGATTTCATATTTGGCGTCAGAGTCCAAAGTGCAGATTTGGACCTTAAGCTGCCGATTCGCTAACTCCAACAAAAGGCCAGAACTTGTGGATTACGAAAATCAATTTCCGCATGGGAGTTGGTCAACACAACAACCGAACAAGAAAGATCGGAGTTGGACTGGGTTTCCTTCTTCAATCGGTCAACTTGGCTATATTATATACGGAGTAACACCTTGAAAAATCCAAAATTGACATTTTTATAACAAATTTACCAAAATTTAAATTTTTTGACCATAAAAAATCCAAATTTGTACACCTATGATAAATTCACCTTAAAGAAATTTTTAACCATACAAAATCTTAAACTAGCACATCCTTACAAATAGAGAGTAAAACCCCAAACTGATATAACATTAATTGCCAAATGTCATTCAATTCAATAATTTGATGACAAAATTTGAAGGAAATTAATGGAGGCTAAATTTGTTATGAGTATATCAAAGTTTTAGATAAATTTATTACAAGTGTATCGGTTCATGATTTATTATGAAATTACCCTAAATATAAATATACAATTGTGGATTGCTTGTTGGTTATGAAGAAATATTAAAGTGTAGTTTTTGGGGAATGTCAAGGGAAGTTCTATATTTGTTAGTGACGGCCAATTGGCACTAGAGGTTTGGTAGTGGATTCTTCATGGAATAACATTAATAGCTTATGTGTTGGACTCAATTAAATCTTGTGAGGATTTATTTAATTCATTTTTTGAGATTGAGGGATCATTTCGTGAGGAATTGTAAGACTAAATGCTGCGTGAATTATTGAGTATAATTGGAGGTTGGAAAACATGAGAGTGTTTGAGTAACTTGAGTATGGTTGTAATTTTCATTGGATTGCTTGATCTAGAGTGGAATTCTTTTTTGCTCTCCCTATGGACATATGTCACATCAACATAATCATTTAAATTTGGTGTTCAATTTATTTTCTTATTTTGTCTATTTTATTGTTTGATCAGTTAGATTCCACAATAATTTAAAAGATCAAGGCATTGATAAATGGTCTCTCTACTTTTGCTCAACAATCAAAGGCATTCTTTTAATTTCTTTTAAGGAAAAAATCACAAAAACTCCAAATTTTGTCGACTGTGGTACATTTATTCTAAACCATTTTGGTGACACAAAAACTCTAAATTTATACCCGTATGACACATTTACCCTAAATTTTTTTTCTATAACACCAAATTTTTTGGGGTTAATATGTCACATCATACAAATTTGAAGTTTTAGGTGTCACATTATATAAGATTAGAGTAAATATGCAAAATAAGTATGAATTTGGAGTTTTTGGTGTCATAAAATAAGTTTGGGATAAATATATTATAGTAAATATAATTTAGAGTTTTCGGTGATTTTACATTTCTTTTTATTCGAAACCATTCTTGCACTTAAGTGCCATTGGTCGTCCCCTGTGTTGGAACACTATTAGCTATTTTCTAACGTGGATTTGTATTTTATTTGTTGGGGATTTTTCTTTCTTTCTCCAAATGTAGACTCTCTCTCTCTCTCTCCTTTTTAGGTTCTTCATTTTATGAAACCAAAAACCCACAACCTTACCAAAAAAAAAAAAACCAAAAACCCACAAAATATATTGCCTATACTAATGCAAAAACACTATTATTTGTATCGACTCACGACAAGCAATTGAGTAGCTATGGGTCGTGAGCTCTATGGCTCATGACTTGAGCAAATATGAAATGCCACGAGCTCAAAGATCAAGTAGCCATGGCTCAAGCTTTTTGACTCAAATAGACATCGTGGCCATGGCCATTTACGAGCTTGAGCTTGAATAGCCATGGCCAACGCTATAGAGTTGGAGCTCATGGTAATGGTGGGTCATAATGGAGCTCTCTCGTAATTGTGCCCATTTTTTTTTTAATGTTTATGTTGCCTAATTTAGCATCTGTTTTTCCTAAAATAATTATATGAGCAGAGTACCACATAATAGGTATGCTGGCATCTTGTTCATAAAAATCGAATGGCAAGAGGAAAAAGTATAACGGAATGATTAATGGTGATACTTCTAAGGGAAAAAGCCACAAAAAAAAATCTTAAACTTTATTAATTGTGACACATTTATTCCAATTTTTTTAACATAAAAAATCCCAAACTTGTACACATGTAGTAATATATTTGCCCAAAAAAAAAAAATTACACCAAAAACCCAAACTTATACTTTTGTGACAGCAAAACCCTAAACTTTTGTTTTGTAACACCAAAAACCTAAGACTTATAGTCAAGTCACACATCTACCCCAAAATTTAGTGTCGTAGAAAAATGTTTTAGGTATTTTGTGTCACAAAAGAAAAGTTTGGGGGTTTTTTATGTCATAAAAAAAAGTTTGGAATAAATGTGTGACACTACAACATTTTGAGATAAATGTGTCACGTAGGTAAAAGTTAGGATTTTTTATATTACAAAAAAAAAGTTTGGGGTAAATATTTCACAATGGTCATAATTTAAGGTTTTTGGTGGCTTTTTCCATACTTTTAAATAGTAGAGAGATGCTTTAAAAAGAGTAGAGGGGATTTTGATTTTCTGGCAAAAACATAAGGGCCACCGGTAAATCTAATCCCATAAAGAAAGTGGCATATGTATAGGAATTGATAAAACAGTAAAAAAAATTATAATGGACACAGTGCCAAGTACCAATCGCTCCAAGTCCAACCAGAGAGGTCTCTTCACACCAACATCTATGGCCAGGACAAAGTCTATAAGGTTTTTCCAGTAAAGGCAGCAACCATGATGTTACGTATATATGAATTGGGGGAATGAATCAACGCGTCGCTCTAGAGTTTAGTCCCTCGACGAACAAGTCAACTCAGCATGCGTGGAACGAGCACATTTTGTTGAAGATACTGACCTCAAGTCTACCTTAGACAAGAGTAGGGACCACAAGAATAATGGACAATGCTACATGAAAATCAAATCTTATCGGTCTAGCTTTTCAAATATATGAATGACTTTGACACTTGGATTTGTTCCTTTGTTGTTGACTAATGCTGGTAAAACTATGTTTTAAGTCCTGCTTGATCATTCAAATGTCCGATGTCAAGTTTGAGTGTTCAGATTCATTGCATGTTATTCCAACGTATGACGAGGACATGTCCAAGTTGCACCACTAACGTCTTCTTCACTCTGGGATATGCCCATCCTTGTCCACTGGTATGATGCCTGCTTAGATGCTTCTATCTACGTACTCGATGACAATGCGCTAGTCTCAGTTGAAGTTTCCACACGATACTTTACGCGTTTATTGACCCGTTCTTATTTGAGGTCTCTTACCTCTCCCTCACTCCGAGCACAAACGGGTATATATACTTTTCCTTGTGAATTTTGTTTCTACACCTGTCCACTCGAACCCTATACGGTACAACCATGGATAGCAAAAACAGTAGTCCGTGGTCGTTCATACTCCCAATTTTCTTGCTTTGCTCATCTCTGTACACCCACCTCTGTCTTGGCACAGACAAGCTCGATGCGAATCGATCTATATCTGGTGATCAAATCTTAAACTCCTCGGGTGGCCACTTTACGCTTGGCTTCTTCTCGCCGCGTAACTCCACGTACTCCTACATAGGCATCTGGTACAACAAAATCAGCGTGCAAACCGTCGTCTGGGTCGCCAACCGAGACAACCCTATCACTGACAGGCACTCCACTGAACTGAAGGTCTGGGGTGGCAATCTTGTGATTGTTAACAACTCCGAAGTCCCCGTTTGGTCCACGAATTTGACTGCTTCTTCATCTGGATCGAGCTCCATGGTGGCGGTTCTTGAGGACGACGGCAACTTCGCTCTCAAAGCGGCGCCGAATTCTTCCGTGACTCTGTGGCAGAGCTTTGATTACCCGACGCACACGTGGCTTCCCGGTGCCAAATTAGGGATCGACAAGCGCAAAAATACGAGTCAGATCTTGACATCATGGAAGAACGCCGAGGACCCTTCGACAGGTTTGTTCTCTCTCCGTATCCAGCCGTCCAGTGACGGTGAGTACTACATATGGTGGAATAGGTCTAAGAATTACTGGACTAGTGGGGCGTGGGACAATCAGACGAAAATTTTCTCTTTGATCCCTGAAATGAGATTGAACTATATTTACGATTTCAAATATGTGGACAATGAGAACGAGAGCTACTTCACCTATTCAGTCAAAAGCTCCGCCAACACCACATCAAGGCTTGTGATGGATTTTTCTGGGCAGATCAAGCAGTATTCCTGGTTGCCTTCTTCCCAGTTGTGGAACTTGTTCTGGTCGCAGCCCCGGCAACAATGTGAGGTGTACGGACTTTGCGGGCCTTTCGGTGTTTGCAGCGAGAATACCGTCAATTTCTGCAGCTGCTTGCTTGGGTTTAGCATCACGTCTCTGAGGGATTGGAATCTGAGCGATTGGTCTGGCGGTTGCAAGAGGAATTCAGACTTAAATTGTGCGGCAAATGCTTCAAATGCGAAGAGAGACCGTTTCTCGCTAAGGTCTAACATGAAATTGCCTAATGTAACCCAATCTTTAGATGTCGGGAGCGATACGGAATGCGGAGATGCTTGTTTGAGCAAGTGCTCTTGCACGGCGTATGCTTTCGAGGATAATGCCTGCTCAATCTGGATTGGGGATCTCTTCAATGCGCAACAGCTCTCGCAAAGTGACACTGGTGGAAAAAGCTTCTATCTCCGGCTTGCTGCTTCTGATGTCAAGGATCCAAGCAAGAAGAGCAACGTAATTGCGATAGTTGCAGGGTCTGTTAGCTCCGCAGTAGCGATATTAGCCATTGTCTTGTTTGGTGTTTGGAGATGGAGGAGAAGGGCAACCGTAACAACAAAGACAGTGGAGGGTTCACTGATAGCTTTTGCATACCGGGACTTGCAAGTAGCAACAAAGAATTTCTCAGAGAAGTTGGGTGGGGGCGGGTTTGGTTCAGTTTTCAAGGGAACATTACCTGATTCAAGTCACATAGCAGTCAAGAAGCTTGAAAGCATAAGCCAAGGAGAGAAGCAATTCCGAACAGAAGTAAGCACAATCGGCACCATCCAGCATGTGAATCTTGTTAGGCTCCGTGGGTTCTGCTCTGAGGGTGACAAAAGGTTGTTAGTCTACGATTTCATGCCAAATGGTTCCTTAGACTATCACCTCTTTCATGGAAAGGACTTGAAGACCCTGGATTGGAAAACGAGGTACCAAATTGCTTTGGGAACGGCTCGAGGTCTGGCTTATCTCCATGAGAAGTGTAGAGACTGCATCATACATTGCGACATCAAGCCAGAGAACATCCTTCTAGATGCTGAATTCTGTCCAAAAGTGGCAGATTTTGGCCTGGCAAAGCTTGTTGGCCGAGATTTCAGCAGGGTGTTGACGACCATGAGAGGCACAAGAGGGTATCTTGCGCCGGAGTGGATCTCTGGAGTGGCCATAACAGCAAAAGCTGATGTTTATAGCTATGGAATGATGCTCTTTGAGTTTGTGTCAGGAAGGAGGAACTCAGAGCTTTCGGAAAATGGGGCCATTAAGTTCTTCCCAACATGGGCTGCTAGTAAGATAGCTGAAGGAGGTGACCTGCTTGATCTTTTGGACCCAAACTTGGAGACAAACGCTCATACTGAAGAGTTAACTAGGATATGCAGAGTTGCTTGCTGGTGTGTACAAGATGAGGAAACTCACAGGCCATCGATGGGAAAGGTTGTTCAAATACTCGAGGGGGTGTTGGATGTGAACCTGCCCAGGATACCGAGAACCCTTCAACTGCTTCTTGGTAATCAGGAGCATATAGTTTTCTTCACTGAGTCATCGTCATCGAACCAGAATTCCCAGACGAAGAGTAATACCTCAACTGCTTCCTTGCAGAACCCAAATAGTTCATCTTCGACGAAGTCCGAGTCTTGAGGATGATAAGATAAATGCCTCTGTACAAGAAGTGCTTCAGTTAGATAGATTGTTCTCTTCCGCTTTTTCTGTAGTCGAGTAGGAATCTCAGCATTTGGGGATTGGCTTTCTTGGGGCTTTTTCCCCTAGCTATTTTTGTTATATGGATAAAAGCAAAGCTTGGACAAGTGCCAGGCCAACCCATTCGTAAAGACCTTTCATTCTATATAATGATCTAGTCCGCTTTATGAGATCCAATGTGACATTAGTAATTATTATCAAAAACTGTCATCTCCACTTTCTTATAATTTATGCACTGGAATTGGGATCTACGTCTTCAAACATGGGTTTCCTCAATGTGGGTGCAGAAAACCTTTTATCTGCTTTTAACAGATTTTAGTCAACACTCACCAGGTTTTTGATCCACAACACTCAGAAAATGGCTTCATGCCAGTACTTGAGAGCGATGGTGAACGGGCATTGGGAAGGAGGCATTCTTCCCTCGGAGGGCAAAAGATGTTCCATTTCCCTCAGAGGCTAAAAGATGTTCCACCCATGGCTTCTTAATCTGATCCAAATGAATCGAGAAGAAACAAAATCGAAGTCTCATCAAAAGGGTATTGGGAAGGAGGCATTATATAAAATCATTGCATTGGTTTGCTACTACAGTGACATAAATGTTGTGAAAATTTTGAATACATGGGGTCTAAATAGTTAGATTCCTACGCCGCTTGGCATTCGAATTCTCTTTTTATGTTTTTATTTTTTGTGATTAAAGGGAAAGTCAATTGAAACTACTAATCAGAGTTGGTTTGCAATGCCTATCCTAACCAACTTAAGGAATTTGAAGGCCCATATTGCAGCAACCTGACAATCTCCATGAGCATATGGTTTTTGGTGTTAAATGCAAAGCAATGTCATCGTAAAGTTGCATATTAACTTGCAAATCTCACATCATAGGATATTAGATCTTCTAGCTCATATCAGGTGAAATAGACGCAAGTTTGAATACAGAACACAGGATATATTGTAAAACTCAGCCACATCTGTCAATTTCATGAAGTGAATTCACCTCTTGAGCCCCTCCATAGATCATAGTTCAGATAGAATATGTTGAATGATTTCATCTAGGTGTGTATATCATATATATTTGACCAAACGAAGCATTAGATATTTACTCATATAAATCAAAATTTCAAATCACAACTTGAATATTGCAAATAAACTAAACAAATTGAGCTCATCCATCAATACCAGGAATCTATTAAAATTAAGATATATAGCTCTTTATGCTTCGCAACATTCAAAGCAGCTATTGCTATTGTCCACAAACGTGTCATGTTCCCATTAAACGTGCATTGCTTTTTCATGTAATAAATGACTGAACCCATGTGTTCGTGTTGATTGTGCACGTTCATGTGAGAACTGTAATTATACTTCAGAAAAATTCTCTGTTTGAAGCACATCATACACAAGCAGAATCATCCTTTCGGTTTTCCGAACCGTTAGAGCGCCCCCATGCATCCAACAGAATACAAACTCCGAAGTAATTCCTTTCAAAATAAGGATCAGATGAGCTCCAATAGACAAAGTAATATGCAAAATATAAGACAAACAGAGTATATTTGCCTCTTCCAGCAGCAAATAGATGAAATATTAAATGTTTGGTGACAGTCACTATTTCTTTTTCTTTGCCAAATTAGTACGATACCGACAATGAAACCCTACAGCGTATATACATGGGCCAGCATTATAGGCCACCACCCTCAACACACAACAAGAGTAAACACAGGCCGAAAGCTGCTGCTGCTCGTGCTTGAATCAGTCAGCACACCACACCAACAGTTAAGCCTCCTAATAATTGATATGTCACTGGGAACTTGAACGATTCATACCAATAATCCTTTTATAGGACACTGCCCATGCGCTTGAACTGGTTCCTTGTCCATGAAAGTCATGTTTCTGGAGAAAACCATCCTTCTTTGTAAATTTTCCCGTCACTGCCCTCATTTGCAATGCTGGCACATCTGGCAAGTGGTTGCAGATTTAACATTAACATACGTCGGTTCAGCTGGAACCAGCTCGAGTGCTGGTAGTTCCTTTTCCCCTTCCACCACCTCTACTTGCCTTGCTGCTCCCTCCATTCTTAGAGCTCGCTGCCCTGCTACAACCACCATGGGAATTCACATCTGATAGCCCATTCTCCAATGCTCTCACGAGGTTGTCAAAGTAGTTTCTGGTCACACTGTAGCAACAAAAACAGATGTAAGAAAGTCAAAATGCATGTCTATGTGCACACATGGGTGCTACTTCTGGAAGTCACAACAGAGGCTATTAAGAAAGTGTCTATGTAAACTACATTGCAGCTGAAGTAGAGAGGGCCACCGATCTTTTAATAAAAGGAGAGATGTGTTTGTGATGGAAAAACAGCTCCAAGAATTATTGTTTCCCACGGATACTCTATGAACTTAAATAAATAAACAAGTAACGGTCCAACAGCCTTATAACAACCAACCAATGCCATATGCACTGGAAAATCATATTCTTGGTAAGTCCACTGTCCAGGTTTGACTTTCGAATCAACAATCTTTTTAGCATAAAAATCCAGTCAAAAGAACTAGTGAGAATGCTTTTGGCTCGAATCAGCTTTTAAGTTAACAATAAACTGCAAAGTCAATATTATTCCATAAAGTAAACTTTGAAAGCTTGACAATAAAGAGCAGGATTAGAAATAGGAATGCTATGCTCAGGATGAGTCATGAGCTTCACCAGAACTTTTTTACATAATATAAGAAGCCAAAAAGAAGATTCCGCAGGAATATTACATACACTAATTTATCAGGAAGAAGCTGCTCATTGGTACATATCATGCTCTCTCCAGGAACAATAAAGCACATTTTTTTGCGAAAGGAATGTAATCACCAATTCCAATATTAGTATTTTCATGTGCTATTCAGAATAAAAATGGGCAGGCATTCGCCTATATGACAGAATGCCTATCCCCCCTCCTTTACGAGACACTTTTTTTTTAATCGTAGCCTAACTATTTCCCATTTCATAGATGGATATCTAGGGACTCAAGTCTAAATAAAATTGACTGTACACAATTATAATTTGTACCAGACATATTTTACTCGACTAATTATGAAAATTGAATCTGACAAGAAGATACCTAGTAAGTCCAGCTAACTTGGTGCGGAAGTCATTAAAGTTACTAGAAGGATTCTCATCACTAAGGAACTGGTGAAGTTCCTTCTCTGCACACTAATGAAGCCTTTCCAATCCGAACTCTGCCTCACCTGGTAAAGAAACCATTTCATGTAAGTAAATAGGAAAACAAGAAGGATATGCATGGCCATTGTCTATCCACAATCCTACTCTCCAATACAAACCTTGCAAATACTCAAAAAATTGTTTCTTAGCATGATCATATTCTGGTAGATAATAACCATATGCATATGTCCACTTGAGCACTCGCCTACACTCAACTATCTCGCAAACATCAAAGAAGCCTAATTTAGTTTCACGAAGCAAGTCGGGATAATAAATCAAAAACACTCCATCAGATTTTAACCTATATAACAGCCGTATTTACATTCCAAACTGAAAATCACAAATTATATTTAAGTTGAATTAAGTAATAAAACCTGTTGCCAGGCCTCTATGATGAACTTCAACTGTGACTCCGGCTGGCATTGTGTGTCACTAAGCTTATTGAGCTGACAAGAAGAAAAGACAAAACCTTATTTAATCAATAGCAAAGGGTCAGGAAGCATCAGCAGCACAACATAATTAAACCAGATGAATAGAAAAGCCATGCGTCTTGCTTCCTATCACAAGAAAACAAAGATCAATTTGTTAATTTAACATCATAAGCAGTTTATCACAACTCAACCTGCCCAGTTGCCACTTAGCATCAACACATTTACCAAAGTATAGATTCTTCGACACAACCGCAATCCTTAGTGTACTCAATACCCATGACCGTCGACTAAAATGTTAGCCCAAGTACAGAGAGGCAAACACATACAGAAACAAAGATCTTCCTGGTCTTGTAGCACTCCTTAATACAGCAATGTGAACCTAAGATCTATTTCTGCAGAAGTTACAACCAGAATACATTTGTCACAAAGACTCTTAAGTAATATTATTAATTAATAGAAAATTTGGCTGTTAGTGATGCAAAATGCTGTGAAATTAAATAACTGATATGGAATACTATTGATTTAGTAAGCGCTTCATCCTCTTCCTCCAATTTCATTTCATGTCACGGCAACAATTGAAAATGTTGCCACAAGAAAACAAAAACCATATACACACAGCAATCGCAAATCAAAGTATGTTCTACTCCAGAGAGAACAAAATACTGATGAAGAAAACGTCATAAAGAAAGTTTCCTCTTGATGCTGCATGTAAAAACTGAGAAAAGAAGGACAAGTTGGGCATCGCTGATTCAATTCACCCTAAAAATAGATACATATTCACGTGACAGGATATGTGCTGACTGCTGAGTAGTTATGATGAATTCGCTTGTAACTGCGGAAAAGCTTTCCTCGAGTCCTACAAGCGAAATGTAATCCTGTATTCTGATTGGTCTGCCTATTAAATACGCTATATCTATATTACAAGGCCACACCCCAAATTGAAATTATTACTGATGATGTACCAATAAAACCTCCCTATTTTCACGCTCTCTGGTACACCAATCAACATCTCTTCCCTCGTATTCCTTCTATCCTTCAAATTCTCTCACATACCAAACGAGTCAACACGTACCCTCCGCGAAAAGTCGCTCCTTTACAACAAATCTCAAACATCAAAGCAACAAGCTCTCCTTCATTCTTCAGATAGATCCCAGGACTACCCCAAACAGTAAGACAAAGAAGATCAGAGCCCAGAAATCCTCTCCATTTCCACTACCCACTAGAACGACCAAAACAGAGGCAGCCGGAAAAATCGCTCCTTTACAACATATCTCAAACTTCGAAACAACAAGCTCTCCTTCATCCGACAGATAGATCCCAGGAATACCCCTATACAGCAAAACAAAAGAAGAGCAGAGCCCAGAAACCCTCTCCATTTCCACTACCCGCTAGACCGACCAAAACAGAGGCGGCCGGGAAAAGCCCCACGAATCAAATCGACACGAGAGGGACCAACTCACCAGTTCCGACCAAGGACCTCGTCGGCCCTGTAGGAAGTGAAGCGGGGATTGTCGTCGCAGATCTAGGGCTTCTCGGGAGAGACGGCTTTGACCATAGCGGAGAGAGCGCGGTCCTCGTCGGAGAAGGCCCAGCGTCAGGAGAGAGCGCGATTCGGGAAGAAAGAGGTCAGGAGGAGGAGGCCGTCGAGTAGAGAGAGGGGCCGTAGTCGGCAGGGAGAGTCGCCGTCGTCGGAGAGCGAAGAGGCCGTGGAGTAGAGAGAGAGGCCGTCGTCAGGAGGGAGCGTCGCCGTCGTCGAAGAGAGCACGGCCGTCGTCGGGAGGGAGCGTCGCCGTCGTCGAAGAGAGGGCGGCCGTCGTCGGAGAGCGAAGAGGCCGGCGAGTAGAGAGACAGGCCGTCGTCGGCAGGGAGCGTTGCCGTCGTCGGAGAGAGCGCGGCCGTCGTCGTCGGAGAGCGAGCGCTATTTGGGAGAGAGTCGTCGGGTCAGGAAAGAAGGGATAGAGTGAGAGAGAGGAGAGAGAGGAGAGAGAGAGAATGCCCGCGCGTTGGTTTGAATTGGAACGACGTGGGAGAGAAGAGGAGGAGAGACAGCAAGGGCCCACACTTCCACGTGGCGCCGCGTGAGTGGTCCGGGACCATGCTGACGTGGAGGTCCCGGACCACCCAATATTTTCTCCACTCCCCCCCTCTTTCCCTATTTATAGGAACACTCCACCGACTTAGCCCATATTCTAGGAGTTTCTTTTACAATTTTTTTCTAGAAAAATAGGCTTTTTTAAGGCAAATATCTTTGCCATTTGCTGAGATAATTCCATAGATTCTTCTATGATTTTCTTGTATTTTCTAGCTCAAATATTTCAATAAGTTTCTAGAAATTGGCTCAATAATTTAACATTCCTCCTTGATCCAATTTCGTGTTACTCCAAGCATTTCCCGCAATGTCTCGAACTTGGTTAGCGGTAGTGCTTTAGTGAAGATGTCCGCTACTTGTTCCTCGGTTTTGCAATATTTCAGCTCAATCTCTTTGTTATTTTGCGACTCTCGTATGAAGTGATATTTGATGTCGATATGTTTTGTTCTTTCATGGAATACTGGATTCTTTGATATTTGATGTCGATATTTGATTACGGACTTATTGTCGCAAAGTATCGGAGTTAATTCCATCTGTGTTTCTCCAATGTCTTCTATAATTCTTCGAAGCCATATTGCTTGACTAGTAGTTGTAGTAGCTGCGATGTATTCAGCTTCTGCAGTAGACTGTGCCACCGAGTCTTGTTTTTTGAATGCCCATGAGAATATTCCAGAACCCAAAGTGAATGCATAGCCAGTTGTACTTTTCCTATCATTAGTTGAATCAGCCCAATCGCTATCAGTGTAGTCAATGAGCTTGGAGTTAGCACTTGGGCAATACCGAATGCTGTAATCTATAGTTCCTTGTAAATATCTGAGAATTCTCTTGGTAGCTCCAAAGTGTATTTGACTCAGACTTTACATGAATCGTGATAGTAGACTTGTTACATACATAATATCCGGTCGTGTAGCAGTGAGATATAACAAACTGCCAATCGGACTTTTGTAGAGAGAGGCATCGACTTTTTCTACTCCATCTTCCTTCAATAGTTTCTCATTTGTCATGAGCGGAGTTGAAACTACTTTGCAATAGTTCATCTTGAATTTCTTCAGGAGGTTCATGGTATATTTCTTTTGCGAGATAAAAACTCCTTCATTTTGGTTGATCTCGATGCCAAGGAAGTAATGCATCAAGCCCAAGTCTGTCATCTCAAATGATTTCATCATTTCTTCTTTGAATTCTTGGATCATTGTCTCATGGTTTCCTATATATATAAGATCATCTACATATAGAGAGACAATGAGAGTGTTATACTTACCTTGGGTCTTGATGTAGAGTGTCGGCTCACTCATACTCCTCCTGAATCCTTGCTTGATGAGGTACTCATCAATTCTACTATACCATGCACGTGGTGCTTGTTTTAACCCATACAAGGCTTTCTTGAGTTTGAGAACTTTTTCTTCTTGGCCTTTGAGGATAAAGCCTTGTGGTTGTTCTATGTATATTTCTTTTTCAAGATATCCATTTAGGAATGCTGACTTCACATCTAGTTAATGGATCTTCCATTCTTTTTGTGCTGCTAGGGTTATGAGTGCTCAAATAGTATCAAGGCGAGCGACGGGAGCAAAAGTTTCAGTATAGTCGATACCTGGTTGTTGCAATTATCCTTTCACCACAAGCCTTGCTTTATGCTTTTGGATTGATCCATCTGCGTTGAGCTTCGTCTTGTAGACCCACTTGACGCCAATGATCTCTTTGTCTTCGGGTTGATCGACAAGCTCCCAAGTTTCATTTTTCTCAATCATCTTGATCTCTTCCTCCATGGCTTTTATCCAGACTTCATCTTTGGATGCTTGTTCATAGTTTTCTGGTTCCAAAATAGCAAAGTTGCATGTGTCGTAAATTCTTCTAAGGGCTTTTACCCTTAGTACTGGAGACTCTGGAGTAGATTCTTCTTGCATTACTCTTGGAGAGCTTGGTGGAGTTATGTCATGAGTGGCGGAATCCGGTACATCTTCTTCTTGTGACGTTGACTCCTCTTGAGCAGGTGGTATGTCTGGCAAGGTGATGTACTTTTTCTCGATCTTCTCGTCCTCCTAATTCCAGGTAGCATTCTCGTCGAACTCGACGTCTTTACTAATCATTAGCTTTTTAGTTCTTAGGTTGTAAATCCGATAGCCTTTTGATTGGTTGCCGTAGCCAAGGAATATTCCTTTTTCTGTCTTTTCATCTAGCTTACTCCTTTTCTGAGCAAGGATGTGGACGTAGCAAATGCATCCAAACACTTTGAGATGCTTTGCTGAAGGCTTCCGTCCACTCCATGCTTCGACTGGTGTTTTATTTTGAACAGCTTTAGTTGGACACCTGTTTAACAGGTATACTATAGTATAAACTGCTTCTGCCCAAAAAGTGTTGGGAAGGCCTTTCTCCTTTAGTATAGACCTTGCCATCTCCATGACGGTTCTATTTTTTCTTTCAGCTACTCCATTTTGTTCTAGGGCGTAGCCAACAGTTAGTTGATGATGGACTCCTTCATCTTCACAAAATTTATTAAACTCATTTGAATTGTATTATGTGCCTCTATCACTCCTTAGGACTTTGATTCTTTGGCCACTTTGATTCTCGACGTGGTTCTTGAATTTTTTGAAAATAGAGAAAACCTCTGATCTTTCTCAAAGAAAGTATACCCATGTCATTCTTGTGTAATCGTCAATGAATAGGATGAAAAATTTATTTTGACTGGGTGTAGGTGTCCTCATCGGACCGCACACGTCCATGTGAACAAGTTCCAATGGCTTCTTAGCTCTCCATGCACCTCCAGATGGGAAGGACTGTCTCTGTTGTTTTCCAAGAAGACAGCCTTCACAAACATCTGAAATTTCTGAAATAGCTGGAAAGTCTCTCATCATATTTTTTTGATGGAGAGTTTTTAGCCCAGCAAAATTGAAGTGGCCAAATCTTCGATGCCATAGCCATGAATCATCAAGTTGAGCTTTCATGGCTATATCTTTGACATATTTCCATCGAATAGGAAAATTATTGTTTTCCATCTTAACAGAGGTAATGACATTTTTATATTTATCATAGATAATGCAGGCATATCTATTAAAATATAGAGAATACCTACTTTGTATCATTTGGCCCACACTTAAGAGATTTTGTGCAAGACGAGGGACTAGATATACATTATGTATATATTTTGGGCCTTTATTCGTTTCCATGGTGATGGTGCCTTTTCCTTTGACATCTACTAATGCACCATTGCCCAACTTTACTTGGGATTTCACCGACTTATCAATATCAGTGAATATAGATTCGTCCCCCGTCATATGATTGCTACACCTACTATCAATGTACCATGTTTCACTTTTATTATTATTTGCCGCTTGGCCTGCGTAGAATGTATTCTCTTCACTTTCTTTTTTTACTACATAGTTTGCTCGATTATTTGTTTTCGAGCAACAATCTTTTTCTACGTGGCCATATCTTTTACAAAAGCGGCATTGTTTTTTATTTTTAAACCAAAAATCATTCTCCAAATGATTTGTTTTCTTGCAAATACCACAAGCTGGATAATTTTCCTTTTTTTTTTATAATTTCTCATTCTCTTTTGTTTTTCCATGAGCTCCTTCCACCATTTTTAGTTTGATGAGACCGTATATTTACTTTAGACTGAAAGGCGTTTTCAACTGATCTTCATCTTGTGCCATTAGTCTTTTCTCATGTGCTTCTAGAGAGCCAATTAATTCACTCACTAATAGGGTCGTCAAGTCTTTAGTTCCTTCTATAGTTGTAACTATGGAGTTGTATTTTTTGGTAAGTGACACCAATATTTTCTCAACAACCTTTGATCAGTTATTCCATCTCCATAGGCTCTCATTTGATTAATGAGTTCCTTTAATTTCCACAATATTCTTGTACGATCTCATAATTTTTCATTTTAGAATTCTCAAAATCTCTTCTCAGAGTTTGAAGGCGAATAGTGCGTACCTTTTCCGATCCTTGAAATTATTCTCATAGTATATCCCAAGCCCCTTTTGCAGTCCTTACTCCAATTATTCTCGGAAATATGGTTTTCGAGAGTGCTTGCTGGATAAAGTATAGCGCTCTTGCATCAAGTTGATCCTTCGAAACACTTGCACCTTCTGGCGGAGCCTCGCAACCTTTTTCCATGATGTCCCATAAGTCTTTGGCCATCAAGAATGTAGTCATTTTTTTGCTCCAAAAGTCATGGTTGTTCCCATCAAAAATGAGAATGGGAAATGATGATGAGGTAGAGTTGGCCATGGTTTAGTTAGTGGGTATTTGGAAAGGGTAGTTTTAGGAATGGGTAGGTAGGACAAATGCCCAATACCAACCAAAGACGTGGCTCTGATACCACTGTTGGTATTTGCAGAGGCGTGTGTTTGATGTGTGTGCAAGTGTGTTTTGTGTGTGAACTTTCAAGAGGGCTAAGGAAAGAACAATATGGGTAAGAAATTAATTTGCAGCAAGGGAACACAAGGGAACAAAATAAAACCTTTTATTTATTTATTTGTAGTACAAAGTACAAAGGAAGGGGATGAGCTTACCTTTTTGCTCCGCCTTTTTTCTACGCTCCCCCCTCCTTCCCTATTTATAGGAACGCTCCACCAACTTAGCCCATCTTCTAGGAGTTTCTTTTACAATTTTTTTTCTAGAAAAATAGGCTTTTTTAAGGCAAATATCTCTGCCATTTGCAGAGATAATTCCATAGATTCTTCTAGGATTTTCTTGTATTTTCTAGCTCAAATCTTTCAAGAAGTTTCTAGAAATTGGCTCAATAATTTAGCAGAAATGTTCTGATGTCTGGTCCTTGTTCAGACGAGTATCATTTTGACCGTGTTATTCTCCATAAAATGGAATCACTTAGTTTGATTTTGACGAGTGCATCACAGGCTAACTGAACGCAGCATTCTTGTTCGTGGTTTGCTTCATGTAGGCTCTCCCATTCCCAGTTGATGTGCCATGATTTCCCCAACTTAATCCTAGCTTACTCTCACATTCTTCTTCCACAGTATTACTTCACGCTATGGTTAATGACATTGTCTCACTTTTCTTAATTACAGTAATTTTCATCAGCCAGATGTTGGCATCTCCCGCCAATGTTTAGTTCAGAGAACTTTCATCTTGGATTTCAGCTGGTGTCTCACATTGTTCTCAAATCTGCCCCCACTGCATACAAAGCAGGCTATAAGGCTTGGCATTTCTCAGTATCAATTCCACTTACTACTTGCTTTGTTTATAATGATTCATGGAACCAAAACCGCCCTTATAACTACGACTTGCTGGGACCAGGAAGTATATCATGACAATTACCAGGTGATCTATGCTGTAGGATGTTGATGCCCGCGCCCTTCATGTCAGGGCATTTACATCTCTTCTAAAGTTGAATTTTTGTGGATTGCTTACTCGCTCTATGTTTTGAGTGAGTAATGCGAGAGATTACTTGACCATTTTGCAAAACTGACGTGTAAAGTGATGAATTGAGACTTCCATTGGGGTCGATGTCACCGTTGGTCTCTCTATTTTTACTTGGAAATCAAGTTATCAACATGCTACTGTCTCGCATGGTTCTCGGATCTGCCGCTTCTCCTAGCCATTGCAGTGCCACAATCTCACTAACTTTTCCAAGTTTTCCATCATCAGTTTTTTCTTTACACTATGACTACATTTTTTCTCCTTTTTCCTATCAATGCAGTATGATAAATTCAGATCTAATATCATTTCACTTCTCTTTCTGTAATTGTTTTCTCAGTACCATCTGATTGTTGATCCTTCCCTGGTGCCAGAGGTGCTGTTATAAAGTCTAACCTGCTTCTATCAATATTATGTCGTGCTACAGCAAAGTCAGCACCCTCTCTTAGATGAAGCAACCTTGACTAGATCTGGATTTGCTATAATCATTTAAAACTTCAAGCATTTCACCTGGACTAGGTAAAATATGGAATAAACAGAAAATTGAACTGCTCCAAACAAAAGATAAAAAGAAAGTTGCATGTGTAAGTGAATTGATAAAAAAGAAACAGGTTATGATGGACGCAACCTCAAATACCAATCACCCCAAGTCCATGCGAGGGACTCTTCAAAACTTCATCTGTCCATGTCCACACAGTCTAGATGATTTTCTTGTAGAAATTACATAGAAACTAACCATGGATATTACAAATAGATGAAGTGGAGGAATAGCAAATTGCAGTAATCTAGAGCCTAGACCCTTGGGATTATTATCGGATGAGCTCGCTGCATTGAATGCTCATTCAAAGTACAGAACAGAAACCGAAGATCAGAGAAAATAATATGCACAAGATGTTGAAGATTGTTCTCTATCAATTGTTTCACAATGATCTCCGTGAGGGACAACAAACTTTTTAAAAGCTTGTAAGCATTTGTCATATCTCATGAGCCTGACCTAATGACTTCAACAAGATACTCTCCTTCCATGGGTTCTGAAGATCAGAGCAAAGAATATGCACATGAAAAATCGATGTTTTGATCCATTCTCTATCAATTGTTTTGTGATGATTTCTGTGAGGGAAAACTGCATTTGGAAAATAAAAACAGTGTCACTGTGATTCGCAGGGATTTGCATTCCAGTAGCTTGTGAAGGTAGTTTTTCCATCAGATTTGTGAGAGTAGTTGAACTTAGGTATGAAAGGAGACTATATCTGTAGAGGAAAGCAAAGGGCATCAGAGTAACGCATAGAGCTGTAACAAAGGAAGTTGGACCGGGCATCATGAATATCAAATCGTGTTGGTCCTGCTTCTGGATGTGCGGTTAGCGTCGACACTCGGTTGTCTTCTTTTACTGTTGACGAGATCTGGTAAAACTATCTTTCTTGATTTGCTAATTACCGGTCTGCCTATGGTTTAGTTGCGCCTGATCATTCTAACGGATAATGTTGTGTTCAAGCGATGGATTTCATTGCAAAGTTCTCTTCTCGGTTGTGCCCGAAAGTCATCTTCAAGCCTCACCACTAAGGTCATCTTCACACTTGGATATGCCCCTTTTTGTACGTTGGTTCTGGCATCCATCACGCAGCATGCAAAGACAAAATGTCTTTGCTAGCATAACAGTCGAGCTACCGTAAAAATAATAGTTTGTTGCGAGCCACAAATTGTTGATGAAGTGGACCCTGCAAATATTTATGATTTTTTGTTATTTGATTTTTTGTGGTCTATAATAATGTGTTGTTTTTACGGTATGGCTTTTGTCATACACATTCAATGCATAGATGATATAATGTGGCAAAAGAAAAAAAAATCTCCATAGGATAAAATATATGAACGAAATTTGCACATACTATTAGTCAACATAGTATATATTCTCATCATTTATGAATGAATATTACTAGAGAGGTTACAAGATAGGAACATTAACTAAAATTTGTTCTCAAAGAAGCAATAAAACCTAGGATAGGTATTTTCTTTCTTTGTATATCGATTATGTGCTTTGTTCAGACCACTTTTGGAACACCACAATTGATTCACCTCTCCGATAGATTTTAAGGGAACCTTCCTTATTAGGAAAAGTACCAAAAAAGTCATAAACATATTACATTGGTACTAATTCAGTTCTAAACCTTTTTATTGGAGCAATTTAATCCTAGAACTTTTCACATTGATATCAATTCAATTCATTCGGCCAATTTTGGCCGATTGGCACTGACGTGGACACCAGCTGGTGGCCAAACACTAACATGGTAATTTTTAAAGTTTAGAATTAAATTGATCTAATTGAAAAGGTTATGACTGAATTTGTATCAATGTAATAGATTTATGACTTTTTTGGTACGTTTCCCTTTTTATTTCAATCTAATTCGTTCAGGATTTTAATGTGAAGTGCTCTGAAAAATAGTCGAATCGGAGTCCCACACCACAGGGAATTGAGCAAACTTATTTGTCATCTAAACCAACATCTTTTTTTTTTTTTTTTTTTTTTGGTCTTTGGAGGAACCGGCTTGCAGCCGGCGGTCGCGCCGTAAACCCCCATGTGACTTAGCGGGAGGACCCACCACCCTTGAGTCACACTTGATACACCTAGTGCTTCCCCTGGGTTTTGAACCCTTCACCTCTGGGCTGAGGATCAACAAGGCCTTATTCAGCGGAGCCACCGCGGCCGGTGGTAAACCAACATCTTATTGGTTGCTATTTGTATTTAAAAAATGCTTGACTCACTAAGACTGATTTATACTATCGGTTTATTAAGTGATGTGCTAAACCGTCATTAATTCTTAAACACGACCCACTTTTTTTAAAAAGCCTATCCACAATCTCACCCATTATTTAGTTTTTTTAATTCGCTATTAAAAAGTCCAGCACTGTTATTTGTATTTCAAAAGCCTATCCAATTTGCGAAGGAATTCCATTTCAGATCTAAACACTCATGCCAATCTCACGACATTCTTAGTACCCCTAACATTTCCCCTTTTCTATTGATACCAACCTGACTTCGAATTCAAAATGAATATATATACAAACCATAATTTGCCAGAACGAAATTCTCGTCGCCAAAAGTCTACTAACTAGCTAGACGCTAAGCTCGATCTATCACGCGAGACAGCATTTTCACGTAAAAGATTTAATGCAAGAGCGGTCCTCTCTTCATTTTTTGGGACGGTTCCTTTCACGCATCCTCCCTAGCACATCCATAATTAACTGCGCTACAGTCTTTCTTCACTTCTTCTCATCAGTCTCTGCCTGCGAAACCTTCACTTTCTCCTGTCTTCCTGTCCTCACATCATCATCATTGTCAGTGACGCTCCAGCAAAGCCGGCGAGTCACCACAAGAAGCCACATCAATGCAAAGACCATTGCATAAGCTCTGCCACACAACACTGTCCCCATCAGACTAATGAACAGCAGATATGCCATATCAAGTTTGGCTCGTTTCGTTCGTGACTGATCTTGATGATCTGGGCTTTGCTCTTGCTTCATTGATGAGCCATTGTACAAGAATCCACCGTGAGACCACTGTTTGGACACACAGTCCACGTACTCTAATGCCGAACTTGAACCTGAAGAAAGAGAGGTAGAAGAAAAATGATTTGCCTGATCATCGATAAGCTTCTGATCGTTGTTATCACATAACGACCCCCTTGGTTCGGCATCCATTGAAGGACAGTGTTTCGTCAACAATGAGTTTCGAAATGAACTACTTCTTTTCCGGCGGATAGTCCGAGCCTGCGGAAAAAAAATGGAGAAAAATGAGTACATATGGAAACCACTAAAATGTTCTCACATAGTTCTCAGACCTAAAGTGACATTTTCACGATAGTTTCTTCCGCAACATAATATGTAATCCTCGTTGGACATTTCTTTAATGGCACAAACTAGAAAAACGAAAAAAGTGGGATAACAAACCAAAGCGGTGTAGAAGAGAGCGGACTTCAACATGCGCGAAAAGCTATGCTTTCTCGATCGAGCATACGGTGGTTTCACGCTTGCTCTCTCATTGTCGTCCTCATCGATCAAAAGATGCATGAGCTGGTTCCGCCTACGCCTGGGCTCGAGCATCATGTCCTCGATGACGGGTCGTCTAAAGCAATGCAAGAACTTGATCCTCGACACATTCTTCATGGTCTCTCTCTGACGTTTCATGCGTTGCAGATCGCAACCCTTGTTTCGGACTCAATGGAGAAAAGAAACGAGGCAGGAAAAGATGGGGAGGCCACACGTTATTTTTGAATGGCTTCGAGTCGAAAGGCCATAGATTTAGCGTAGTTTTGGATCGCTTGTTTTCTTTTCCTCTGGTGCAAGTGTAAGTACATGAAGACATCTCTCTATATATAAATATTTATATTTCCAGAGTGAGAATTACTATCGGGTGGTTAAGGATTTAAATGCTTGAATGAGAAGGTCAGAGAAAAGGGCAAAAGCGGATAATGGCTTACTGACGCCGATGGACAGACAGGTAGGAGGAGAGGGTATGACTACGCACGTCTTGGCTTATGGTTTTAGTGAAGAGAAATGACTTTAAATTTGAATGGTCCTCGTTATGATCGTCAAGACATCTCTAGATAATCAATCTCTGAGTGGGGTTAACCGTGATAGTTGTCCTCCAAGAAATTCTAAACTTATTCCTTTTATTTAGGAGTATTCAAAAAAATCGAGAATCGCCCAAAATCGGACCAAACCCACCTAGAACCAACGGTTCTCATGAGAACAATCCGGTTCCAAGGATAGAATCATCCACCTGAACTGGACCAATATATATATACTGGTCAAGTTTTCTATCAATTCTAAAGTCCCTAGCAATGGACTTGTTTCTTTGATATCTTAATGAGGACATTGATGCTCTCTTCTTGTTGTCCAAATTGAGACTCATCTCAACTATTGTCATCGTCCTCCCTTCTATATCTTTTCCTTCATTAGGATCACATGCTAGTTTGGTGTCCATACAACACACATTAGAAACATTTTGGCTTTATTCCTTCCTCTAGAAAACCGGTTCCAAGGATCCACCCGAGAACTAGATTGGTAACCAACGAATGGTTCTTGGTTCTAGGGGGGAATAGTCCACTGCCCATCTTGGAACCAATCACCCTTGCATTCAATTTGAGAAATGTATTGCTTCTTCAAAATCCCAGGGGTGCCTTGCAAATGCTTGTGCTAATAAGCATTTTGCTTGCATGCATGCTACAAGCCAAAAGTTCCGCCTGCTTACACGATCGCAAGAAATCGAATCATGCTGTTTTAGTGGGTGAATAAATGCAGTGGTGGTCTGTGGTCATTCGAGCAGAGAAACAGTGGATGGGAAATCTAACGATTTTGCATATGTAACATCTGCCTTTCCTATCTACACGTCGAACAACCCTCTTGTGTCCGAAATTTATGCATCACCCTTTGAGCATTATCATTAGAGTCTTCTAAACAAATAAGTCGGCTAAGCCTATTAAATGAGTGGGCAGAATTGAGTCGAAAAAAATGTCTGATCCACTTAACCCGCATTAACCCATTTTTATGCTATACAATTTTAGAGTTCCATACCTGACCTGATTAACACCTAACATATAACCGATACAATCCATATTACTAAAAAAATCCATATCTAACCCAATTTATGCAAACTCGTACCCGTTCGCTCAAACAACTTTAAGCCTTTCATATGAATCTATCATTTAGATAAAATTTTATATCAATTTAAAAAATAATAAACCAAATAAAAAGTCGCCACTCGTTGTCGCTTGCCTAACCAACTCAGTTAACGTTGTCTCTCCTCCGTCCAAGCCCCACACCGCTGCTGTGGAGACCCCAAACATAGTTGCCTCTCTCTCTCGTGCGTGCGATATCGAATAAGAGGTCGTGAACCTATGTCTAACTTCACTGATCATTGTGGTTGTGGCATCGCCATGACCCAAGCCCATCTATATAATTTCTATTTTGAATGCAATAACAAAGTAACCAATGACATTACTTGGTCATCATCATAGCCATTGTCAGCACAATCACATTAATGTTGTTGGAAACTTTTGTAAATTAAAATTTTGAATCTTAAGGTAAACATTAAATTAAGAAAAGATCTAAATTGTTTCCACCAAACGATCTCCAAAGTTTGATAAAAATAAAAATAAAAGTAAATTATATTAAAGTTGCGCTCCAACTTCTCTTTAGATGTGCAACAATCAATGTAAATCACTGCAGATATGTACCGTGGGCCACAAGGGAGTACAATGTGCTTGTTGTTCATATTTATTCGCTTCAGTTTTTGAACAAAAGCGATCCAACCGAATATATTAATAAATTTGGACTTGCACTCTATTCTCGGCCTGGTCTTTGGGCTTTTTTATGCAAAGAATGAAGATGCATTATATTCAGTGAAATATTGTTTGATGCAGTGTATATTTTATTCCGACCTGGAAAAATGATAATAATCCCCTGTCAAATTTCATTATTTCTATTTAAACTCGGCCCATACACTAGACATTAATACAAACCAAATATCCTCCCAAGTGCACATTCCTCCTATCAATTTTATGAAAAACTTACAATATTTCCCATCGTAGTTCATCTCTCCAAGAGCTGTGCGTTTTGCAGATTTTCCTTTCCAGTTTTCCTTTGAGTTAAGTCCCCAAGCCTGTTTTAGTCTTGGAAGTCCAAGCGAGTTGAAATATGGATCGTTTAAGCGACCCATCATCTATGTAGCACGGACACTCTCTAGAAGCCTTTATGTCGTGTCCGACATACTCCGACACGCGGTCAACGAGTATTGAAAAATCCGACACGTGGTCAACTCTCTCCGACACACTCCGACACGTGAGTCCAGAATTTTGACATGCAATTCCGATACGTACAGGGTCAATTTTTAATACTTGAGGGGTCAAAATATAAATATACACAAAAGAAGTAATAAAAGAAGTAATAAAATTGCTATAAATATACACGCACGGGGTCAGTTTTTTTTTTTTTTTTTTCAGTTTTGTTTTTTTAGAATTGTTTTATTTTTTTTTAAAGTCTTTTACTATGAAAGAAGTAATAAAAAATGCTATATATGATAAATTAATAAATTTAAAAATATCATTTCAGCTTTTCTTTAAACAATGTTTTTTTCCTCTAAGTTTTGTGTATTATTGTAACAAATTAAAATAATGAAGATATTATTTAATATTTTCGTGTAAATTAATTATATGCTATTATTTATTTATGTATTTATATATAAAAATATATTTAATATATAACGTGTCGGAACGTGTCTAAATTCTCTATTTTTAAGAAATGACGTGTCAGCGTGTCGTGTCGTGTCGTGTCGTGTGTCGTGTGTTCGTGTTGGTACTACATAACCCATCATGACCCATTTTACTGAATCTTTACCCATTTTGCCCCGACTTTGTTGCCAAACAACTTACCCATTCTACAAGGGGCCATTAAATATGGGTTGCAAAATCAGTTTGTGATTCATTTTACCAGCTTTAGTGACCACACGGATAATTCTGATCTATGACCAAAGATTTCGATTTATGGGTTTATCAATATAGTTTCCTTTAAGACGCAAAATAAAGCAATTTAACACGTAGTCACTTTTACCGTTTCCTAACTAGTAAGCTAAAGACCCTTTTTCTGATTTTATTTGTATCACCTTTTCTAATGTATAAAATAAGTGACAGAATCATGTAATCTCGTCCCGAAGCCAATGTTTTGCTATATCAGGCTCAATGTTATATGATCTGACAGTGCCTATATCATTGGGCTTCGCTTGGATTCTGATTAATTTAATACATTGGCCCGTAGTCCTAAATGGATCCTACCATCATCAAAGGACGGAACAATAAATGTTTATTCCCATGGATTAATGAGATTTAAACAACGATTTTTGGAACGGGCCAGCAACGACAGCCATATTTCTTTATGACCGATATCTATTGTTTTCACAAAAAAAAAAAAAAATACAAATTGAAACTTTTCAAAATATCCAAACATTGAAAATTTAGAATCATATGGAATCTTTTCAAAATATTTTCGCATTTAAAGTAATTTGTTTTCAGTTTGAAAATATAGAAGTAGGGTCACGAAGACAGGTTAGAAGTAGGTGAATAACACCACCAAATAGCCCCTGCCTTCATGATACAAAACTTAAATATTGCTAGACTTTCATCAAAGGTCATTGCAATTTCCATCTTGATAAACCAGATTGGAAATGAAATCGAAGCCGAGCTGCAATTCTAGTGGTCCACTTGAAAGTGAGGATATATGATGTCAAGGATGATGTGAAGTACTTTCTCCAAGATAAAAATACCTTAAATGAAAAAAAAAAGAAATTCAGACGCAAGGGTTAGGACAAAAACAGAAAATAGGAACTTGCAAAGATATCAGGTTAACCTGTCTGGTCTTCAATTTCCATTCGGAAAGAACAAAAAGGAAAGAGATTTTCCACAAATATAGGGTCAAATTAACCTAAATCTATCATTAGCACCAACCAAAATTGATAGTCAAGTGTAGCGATGAAGCCGCCATAGTAATGTTCCAAGCACCAAGAGGACTACATTGACACTAGTCCTGCAGAGAAAGTTACATATGTACGGAAATTGATAAAACCGTCAAAGCCTATAATGGACGCTACGCCAAGTACCAATAGCTCCAAATCCGGGAGGAGGTCTCTTCACGCCATCACCCGTAGCCAAGGGCCTAGGACCCACCGACATAGTCGATAAGGCTTTTTTTTGATAAAGACATACAACCAATGTGATTCGTATATATAGGGAATAAATCAACGCGGTAATCTAGAGTTTAGTCCCTTGACTAACAAGTCGGTTCAGCATCTGTGTGGAATGAGGGCATTTTGTTGAAGATACTAACCTCAAGATTAGCTTAGACAAGAGTAGGAATATCAAGAAAATTGGACCAAGCATCGTGAAAATAAAATCTTGTTGGTTCAGCTTTCCAATGTATGAATGACTTTGACACTTGGTTTCTTCCTTTGTTGTTGAATAGAGCAGTTAAAACTGTGTTCTTGCTTTACCAATGTCCAGTCCGCCTATGTTTCAAGTCTAGCTTGATCACTCAACATACGATCTTGAGTTGGAGTGCTCACTGCTCAGATTCATTGCATGTTATTTAGTTGGACCAGTAGCGTCTTCTTCACTCTAGGGTATGCCCGTACTCGTCCATTGGTCTTGGCATTCGAACTTATATAAGACCTATTGTATGATGCCGGCCTAAATGCTTCTATCTGCGTATTCCATGAAAATGCCCTGGTCTCAGTAAGTTTCCACATATTACTCTGCGCGTTTTTTGACGACTTCTTTGAGATCTCTTACCTCACCCTCACTCCAAGCACACCATATATATACTTCCCCTGTGAATTATGTTTCTAAACCTGTCCGCTCGAACCTTGTTTGGTACAGCCATGGATAGCAACAACGGTAGTCCATGATCGTTCACACGCCCAATTTTCTTGCTTTGCTTATCTCTCTGCACCACCCACCTCTGTCTTGGCTCCAACACCATCTCCACCAACCAGTCCCTCTCCGGCAACCAAACCTTAATCTCCTCTGGCGGCAACTTCAAGCTCGGCTTCTTCACACCAGGTAACTCCTCGTACTCCTACATAGGCATCTGGTACAACAGAATCAGCGTGCAAACGGTCGTCTGGGTCTCCAACAGAGACAACCCCGACAGGTACTCCACTGGACTTAAGATCTCGGGTGGCAATCTTGTATTGGTCAACGACTCTGAAGTCCCCGTTTGGTCCACAAATCTGACTCCTTCATCTGGGTCGAGCTCTATGGTGGCGGTTCTTGGGGATGATGGCAACTTCGCTCTCAAAGACGGGCTGAATTCTTCCGTGACTCTGTGGCGAGCTTCGATCACCTGATGCACACGTGGCTTCGGGGTGCGAAAATGGGAATCGACAAGCGCACGAGCACGAGTCAGCTATTGACATCATAGAAGAACGCCGAGGATCCTTTGACAGGTTTGTTCTCTTTCCAGCTCGAGCCATCTAGTGAGTACTACATATGGTGGAATAGGAATGAGCATTACTGGACCACTGGGGTGTGTGACGAAAATTTTCTCTTTGGTCCCTGAAATGAGATTGAACTATATTTACGATTTCAAAGTTGTGGACAACGAGAACGAGAGCTACTTCACCTAAGTGTACACCAATGCCAACACCATATCAAGGTTTGTGAGGGATCTTTCTGGGCAGAACAAGATGGTGTCCTGGTTGCCTTCTTCACTAGCGTGGAACTTGTTCTGGTCTCTGAGATAGCTAGTATAATCACTTAGAGGGGGGTGAATAGGTGCACAAACAAATTTTCGAGATACGGAAGCGATTTTAGGCAATCGATAGAAAAGAAAATACGATCAAAGTAAAGTAAAGGTTAGGGAAGAGAGAAATGAACACAAGATTTATAGTGGTTCGGCTTATTCCAAGCCTACGTCCACTCTTCCGCACTGACAGCCCACCGGCTAGATTTCACTATGAATAAAAGAGAAATTACAGCACCGCTTTTCCTTGATTCCACAGTGTAGATGTTCTACCACACTTCCTCAAGGTTTCTCACGAATATAGACTCTTTTTTGTTTACACGATTTTGCTCAACAAATGAATTGACTAGGAACAAGGAGCTTCAGACTTTGGAATTCTTCTATCGTGCACACTTTCGAACAACTAGAACGTATTCCTTATATACTCCTTCATGCCATCATACCCGTTGGCACTTACCAAAGGAATTCCTCCAATCTACCCGTTGGACAGAATCAATTAGGAAGATCATTCGAGCTATTAAAGGAACATGTCGATAGCCCATCAATCATGTTCGCCCATACAATCAGGATCTCGGTTTCCATAAGTAGAACCTTCCAAGTATACTTCGTCAATCATCGGATCCTTAATCTTCGAATCAATTATGATCAAATAAAGAATTCCGTTATGTTATATCCAGCCAAGAGATCTTTTCCAGTCGATAAGGCCTCATCCTTAATGAAACATCAAGTTCTGGATAGCCTTTCTACAACGGATTAGAAACTGTCAATGAAGATAGACTTTGAGTCTTGAGTCTGGCTGTCCGGAGGTCTTCAGACTTTAAATAGCAGAGTCTGCAAGCCTTCAGACTAGACTGATGGAAACGTTTTGTCAACTTCAAAACACTTCAAGAGGAATTTCTCCAACAATCTCCCCCTTTTTGATGGTGACAAAACTTTCCTGCAGATTTGGAAAACTTTGACCTGCAAAACATTTCTCAAACACATATGCATATCTTATAGATAAATGGCTAAATGAATAATACTAGAATCTGCAACCACAGAAAATAGGTTAGTCTAGTATGCAATAAAGCCATCCATAAGACATCAATAGTAGTTAATAATAATCAGTCAAATCCAAATCCCAGATTTAGTCCACATCCAGACACAAGTCAAGTCAAAACAAACCACAAACCAAACAAGCCAAAAGTTCGACAAATTTAAGTTCAAATTTAAGTTCAAAGTTTTTCAAGTCTCGCAACTCTCCCCCTTTTTGTCAGCATAAAAAAAATTGAGATGAAAATGAAGTCAAGGATTCTTGGGAACACGAACAAGCTGGAAATCTCCCATCGACTGAACGATGCCTTCTAGCCTTTTAAAGTCTTCCTTCAGCTGAGCAACATCCTCACCCTTAGCATTAGCCTGAATCTAAAGAGAAAGGGCTTGGATTTGATCATTTAATGAACCCGAAGAGACTTGTCCTGCATTCTGCAAGTTCTGAACTTCACATCCCAATGCATATATCTGACATTGCATCTCCAAGAGAATATCCATCACTGCGAAAGTCTCGCTGAATTTTCGGTTTGCGTCGGCATTAGCACGATCTCGATGGAGTAAATGCGGATGATGGTAGATCAGCATAATCACGCAGATTTGGCGAAGAAACCTCATGACCTTCCTCGGGGGCGAGAGGCAAAACTTCCTCGGATCTCAGGGGATCGATTGACTCCCTCACTTTGGTTGCAGGATTTGAGGTCATTCCTCTTTCTCTTGGTCTCCCCCTGTGTCCATGCCTTCTGGTGGAGAGTGCTCCTCATGTTCTCATTCTTCTTGATCTCTTTTATCTTCTTCTTCTTTTTCAACTCTCTCTTGCTCAGCATCTCTTTCTTCTTCTTCTCCTCTTTCCTCCGTTTCTTTTTCCTCTGCTTCTTTCTCTGCTCTTTCTTCTGTCTGCTGTTCTGACTCTTTCTTTGGAACGGATCGACTGAGATTCTTCAAAGCAGAAATAGTGATGTTTTCCTCATCATCTTCATCCTCAACGAGGAGAGCTCTTCTTCTCTTAGATGGAGCATCCATGGGCTCCTTCCCTTTCCTTTTTCTTGCAGAAGAGAATTGATGAGATTTGACTGGAGTCTTCTCCTTAAATTTCTCCAATGCCTTGCTTAGTTCCTTCAGATGCATCTTGGTCACCATTTTCAGTCCTACCACCATATGATCGCACGATCAAGCACAAAGAATTTGCGGAGGCTGAATGTTCAGATGTCTGAATAACTTTGTCACAAGACCTGGATAAGGAAGTTGTCCTATGTCCTTCATCATAGCTCTATACATGTGGAACATAATAGTGTGAGGAAGAGAAAACATTTTCCCAGTGATGATAGCATACATTAGCTTTGCCTCTGAACTTGAGACATCAGTCTTGGAAGTTGATTTCGGTCTGAGGCAATTTATTACAATTTTGTGCAGCAAGATGTTAAATGCACTCATCCTTGAATAGGAAATCTTTCCCTCTGTTCTCTGTCCTTAACCGGTTCGAGTAGTACGAGCAATAGAAACTTTGATCCGTTGATATCTTCCTCTCTCAACTCCTAACACATCGCCAAGCATATCCATATCCACAACAAAGTCTTGATCTTTGACACTGAAGGAGAATCTATTCGCATCCAAGAAACTAAGATTTGAATAGAAATATGCAGTTAGTTGAGGATAGGCCTCTGTGGAGTCAGAGTAGAATTTCTCAAGTTGAAGATGACCTAATTTTTCCCTCAAGTTCACATTTACAGCATCCAGAAAGTCAAAATCCACACTCCTAGGGTTTATCACCTCACGCTTCAGCAATTTTGAGTATAGATCCATCTGTTCCTTTGATATAAACAAATCTCCCATTTTTCCTCGATTTTCCGCCGCAATTCCCATTCTTGGCTGAAATTCGCTGTATAATTTGTCATCATCATTTCCATCCATTGGATTAACTCCCCAATCACGAGGGTCACTTGGGATATTCGCAAGGGATTCTTCTGCCACACCTTTACGAGCAATTCCCAAACTTTTCATTTTTTGCAAAAAGACATATTCATTTCCATATCCTTTGTCCTTAAGAAAATCATCCACATAGTTCAATGGAGTACCATTCCCTTTTAAAGCACGATACAACTTATAAATAAAAGAGGGCCTTTAAACTCTTACACGGTCTGCATCCTCAATGATTTCTTCATTTTGATGATGATCAACATCTTAAGGACTAGATGGAGGAGAATGACGCTGCTGAGAATGTTGTGGGCTCTGCTGCTGATTTGGAGACACTTCTTCTTCAGTGAGATCGAAGTGCGTAGGCCCCTCACTCATTCGTCGTGGTCCCCTGCTTGCGATCCTCGATGACTTTCTTGAAAACGACATCTTTCTTAGTCTTTGAGAGATTCCTTGCTTGACTTTCCCAAGAAAGATGACAACTTTTTCGAAGATTAAACAAGAGAAGAAAACAGGAATGGAAGATTGGTGCTTTTTAGGGTTTTGGAGTTAAGCGAGGAGAAAACAACTATATATAAGACAGTCGTAAGGAGAGGATACCAATTGTCGTAATGGTAAGTGAAAAGATGCCTTTTTAAAAAAAATAACTGCCTTTTTCGAAAAATGGTCACATCAAAATAACTTCTTTTTATAAAAGAAATGATGCAATAATTTCGTCAATTAAAGATAGCGATTGAGATAACATACCCTTTTTCATTTTGAACCTTTTTAGCAAACTTTTCAAAGTAAGAGAATGTTTCAGACTTACTTGCCAAGAAATATACCCAAGTAAATCGTGAGTAATCATCCACAATTACCAGGCAGTATTTCTTACCTCCAATGCTTTACGTTCTGGTTGGTCCAAAAAGATCCATATGCAGAAGCTGCAGTATACGGTTAGTGGAAACTTGATTTATTGGCTTAAAGAAATTTCTTACCTGTTTTCCCAATATACATGGTGTACATAGATCAGACTTTTGATACGATAAATTAGGTAGACTACGAACAAGCTTCTTTGCTGAGATTTTGGCTATTTGCTTCATATTGACGTGCCCAAGCTTTCTGTGCCATAAGTTTGCTTCGTCTTGGATTGAGATTAGACATTGTGATTCATCTGGTTTCACATCCAAGAGGTAGATATTTCCATGTCTTCGACCCATGAATGACTCGAGTAGAATCTTTACTAATTCAGAACATATTCCTTCTTGAAAGTTGATTTTGAAACCAAAAGTATCACATAGCCTGACTAATACCGAGCAAATTGTAATTGAGCCCTTCCACTAAGGAAACATTGTTGATTTTGAGATTTCCAATCTTTACAGTTCCAAATCCCACAATTTTTCCTTTGCTGTTTCCTCCAAAAGAAACTTTTCCACCAATTACTCGAACAAGCTTTATGAAGAAATTTGAGTCTCCTGTCATGTGTCTTGAGCATCCACTATCCAGATACCACTTTACCTTTTTTCTTGATAGTGGCCTGCATTACAAAAGAAACTCAAGCCTTCTTTGGTACCCATATTTTCTTGGGTCCATTGGTGTTAGTATGATATGCGGTTTTTGCCTATACATTTTTAACAGGTTTCCAAATCATAGGACATTCTTTTTCAAAATGATCTGCACTATTGCACTTTGAGCATCTGAGAGCATTGCGACCTACTAGTTTTACAAAGATTCTTTTAAAATGATTTTTGTAAGCATCTCTTGTGGGTCTTTGTTTGATTCTTTCCTTCACCTTAGGAAAATCAATTAAAGGAATGGTTTCATCAGTCATTCCCAAACCAGATTTATTAAAATAAGGTCTTTGAACAAAAAGAATTTTTTCTAGTTTCTCAGATCCTATAGAAAATCTTTTGGAAATATTTGAGATATCTCTTTTCAAGAATGCATTTTCTTTTAACAAATTATCTTCACTTTCTTTAAGAGAAGAAACATTCTTGTCTAAACTTTTCACTTTTTCTTTCAAAATATTTTCCTGTTGTTTTAGAGCAGAATTTTCTTTCTTGAGTTCGAAAATCCTTTTAAGAGAAGTCTTAAGACCTGAAACACAATTCATCAATATACTTTGAAACCTTAATAGGGATTTTGAAGTTACTTACCTCAAATTCGCTTTCGAGTCCGAATCGTCTCGGAATTTGAATCTGAATCCGATTGTGCCATCAGACATATATTGGCATAATCATCATCACTTTCTTCACACTCTGTATCACTCCATGTTTCAGCTTTAAGAGTTTTTCGGTACTTTTCAATTTTTCCTTTCTTCTTCCTCAGAAGAGGACAGTTGGGTCTGACGTGTCCCTTTTTCTTACATTCAAAGCAGACTACATCTTTGTTTGATTCATCATCTTCAAAGACTTAGTCATTTGCTTTTGAAAACTTTGTTTCTTTGGATTGAATCTTCTTCATTTTCTGTTCAGCTTTATGAATCTTCTTATCATGAGAGCAAGTTCCTCATCATCCATATCGTCTTGTAACTGTAACATCGGAATCATCATTAGATTTTAATGCAATGGATTTCTTACCTTTAGGGTCTTCGTCTTCATTGATTCGTTCCACTTCATAAGACTGAAGAGTCCCAACCAACTCATCAACAGATAGAGGCATGATTCTTTGGGTCTCTCTGATTGAGGTCTTTATGTGATTCCAATCCTTGGAAAGTCCACGTAGTAGCTTGTTTACTTTCATGGGATCAGAAATTGGTTGACCTTGATTTTCAAGACCATTCACAATTTCAGTAAAGCGACTGAACATATCCGTTATAGATTCTCCTGGTTTCATTTTGAAGGCTTCATATTGACCGAGGAGAATGTTGATTCTGGTCTCTTTCACTCGATCGCTTCCTTCATAGGTAATATGTAATTTATCCCATACTTCTTTAGCTGTAACACAAGAAGATATTCTATTATATTCAGTAGGGGATAAAACACAATATAAAAAATAAATTGCTTTTACATCAAGAGCTTGTCTCTTGATTTTCTCTTCCTGAGTCATTTCGCTAGACTCAACAGCATCTTTTCCTCTTTCTGAGACAGATGCAGCTTTAGGAATGATTCCTTTTTCTACAACGTCCCATTCCAAAGGATCCTTTGATCTTAGGAATGCTTTCATCTTGTTTTTCCATATGTTGTAATCCTTTCCATCAAAGTAAGGTGGTCTAGTATTGCTTTGCCCTTCTACCAGCCCTGGAGCCAACATACTAGCCATGGATCTTTAACTCTGAAGTAAAACACTTCAAACAAAGTGAGTACACAGGCTCTGATACCAATTAAGATAGCTAGGAGAATCACCTAGAGGGGGGTGAATAGGTGCACAAACAAATTTTCGAGATACGGAAGCGATTTTAGGCAATCGATAGAAAAGAAAATACGATCAAAGTAAAGTAAAGGTTAGGGAAGAGAGAAATGAACACAAGATTTATAGTGGTTTGGCTTATTCCAAGCCTACGTCTACTCTTCCGCATTGACAGCCCAACGGCTGGATTTCACTATGAACAAAAGAGAAGTTACAGCACCGCTTTTCCTTGATTCCACAGTGTAGATGTTCTACCACACTTTCTCAAGGTTTCTCACGAATATAGACTCTCTTTTGTTTACACGATTTTGCTCATCAAATGAATTGACTAGGAACAAGGAGCTTTAGACTTTGGAATTCTTCTATCGTGCACACTTTCGAACAACTAGAACGTCTTCCTTATATACTCCTTCATGCCATCATACCCGTTGGCACTTACCAAAGGAATTCCTCCAATCTACCCGTTGGACAGAATCAATTAGGAAGATCATTCGAGCTATTAAAGGAACATGTCGATAGCCCATCAATCTTGTTCACCCATACAATCAGGATCTCGGTTTCCATAAGTAGAACCTTCCAAGTATACTTCGCCAATCATCGGATCCTTAATCTTCGAATCAATTATGATCAAATAAAGAATTCCGTTATGTTATATCCAGCCAAGAGATCTTCTCCAGTCGATAAGGCCTCATCCTTAATGAAACATCCAGTTCTGGATAGCCTTTCTACAACAGATTAGAAACTGTCAATGAGGATAGACTTTGAGTCTTGAGTCTGGCTGTCCGGAGGTCTTCAAACTTTAAATAGCAGAGTTTGCAAGCCTTCAGACTAGACTGATGGAAACGTTTTGTCAACTTCAAAACACTTCAAGAGGAATTTCTCCAACAGTCTCAGCCCCAGCAACAATGCGAGGTGTACAGACTTTGCGGGCCTTTTGGTGTTTGTAGCGAGGGTACTGACAATTTCTGCAGCTTCTTGCCAGGGTTTAGCATAAGCTCTTTGAGTGATTGGTCTGGCAGCTGCAAGAGGGATTCGGACTTGAATTGTGCGGCAAATGCTTCAAATGCGGAGAAAGACCATTTCTTGCTAAGGTCGAAAATGAAATTGCCTGATGATCCCCAATCTTTAGTTGTCGGGAGCAATCGGGAATCTTTGAGCCTTCTTGTTTGAGCAATTGCTCTTGCACGGCTTATGCTTTCAAGGATAATGCCTGGTCAATTTGGATTGGAGATCTCTTCAATGCACAACAACTCGCACAAGGCGATACCACTGGAAGTAGCTCCTATCTCGGGCTTGTTGCCTCCACTGTTGAGGATCCAAGCAAGAAGAGCAATGTGAGTGCCGTGGTTGCTGGGTCTGTTAGCACCACGATAGCCATATTAGCCATTCTCTTGTTCGGCGTTTGGAGATGGAGGAGAAGGGCAATTGTAACTACAAAGACAGTGGAGGGTTCACGATAGCTTTTGCATACGGGGACTTGCCGGTAGCAACAAAGAATTTCTCGGAGAAGTTGGGTGGGGGCGGGTTCGGTTCAGATTTTAAAGGAACATTCCCGATTCAATTCACATAGTGGTCAAGAAGCTTGAAAGCATAAGCCAAGGAGAGAAGAAATTCCAAACAGAAGTAATCACAATCGGCACCATCCAGCATGTGAATCTTGTAAGAATTATTGTGACCCACATGATATGATTTATTATATGGTTTAATAATTATTGAAATGCTATAAAATAAATAATTATTGGTTACGAGAAGTTGCGACTTTAATAAACGAAATGGTATATTGCTTTGATGGAAGGCACATTTTCAATGAATGTATATATAGAGTCCGGTCCTCTCTCCACTCACAATAAACAACAATAACTGAAAAGGAATTTGGTATTCTCTCCTCCATCGATTGAATACATTAAGGAATAGTGGGTTAAGGGAGAGAAATTGGATTTCTTCATTTGGTTCGAGTTCTTTGGATTTATTACAATGATCATCATCAAGCATAACGCTATGGATAAAGGTATGTCTTCATCTAATTGTGAAAATCATGAAGATAAAAAAATCATTGTTTATTTTGAATTTCCGCATCAAGTATTATATGAATTATCTAACAGTTGGTATCAGAGAGTTTGGTTTATGATATCATGATTTTTCCGTTTAAAGAAATATTATAGTTTATGTTTGATGATTCGTTGAACGATCCTGTTCGTATTGTTTATTGTTGTTAAAATGTTTTCAGATGATTATGGATAAAGAAAATCCGAATGATGGAACGTTCTTCATGGACGAAAATGGCAAATAAAAGTTACTGTGCGCGAGTGGAAAAGGACGAAAATGGAAAAATTCGGAATTTTGAGGGCAAGTAAGAAACTCGCCGATTTCGGGGAAAATCCAGTCACCCACCGCTTGATTTCGGACTCACACCGTCGCACTACCATGAGGAACATTAGCCATGAGTTTTTCCAGTATATCGGTGTTCGCCGGAGGCTAATCGAGTGGCGGAAGCCGCGGTGGTGGACTTTTTGTGTTCTGAAAATTTTGGTTTGTTTTGGGGCCAATTTTTTGTCATTTTCTCCGAAACTTGGACCCATGTGGTCATGCCGACATGCTCTTCAAAACCCATTATTTATTTGTGTCTGGGATGGGCTACCGAAGAAGAAACGGCCGGCGAAACCGCGGCAGAACGGCGAAAAACGGCGAAGAATCGTGTCTGTGCACGAGGAAGAAGGCGTGTGGGCTCCACGCGCGCGCTGCGGTTGTAGGCGCGTGGGACCCACGCGTCACGCGCTGTCACGTGCGCACAAGCACTGCGCGCGTGGGATCCACGCGCGGGGCTTCCCCGCGGTTGCGGGCGCGTGCAACGCAAGCGCCACGCATTGGGCGCGCGCGTGCCCCGCACGCGCCCGCGGCGGATGAAGGCGCATGCTCGGCATGCGCCTGACGTCCCCGCGCGCCCTTTTTACGTTTTTGCCCCTATGTCATTTTTAAAATTTCCATTTTGTCCTTCTCGCAATTTATTTACTGTTCTGCCCTTGCTTAATTTATAATTACGATTCTGCCATTGCTGATTATTTACCATTTTGCCCCTGGATTATAATTTTATGATTTTGCCCTTATGGAATTATGATTTTACAATTTTACCCTTATGCTTTAATTACTGTTTTGTCCTTGTGTGCAATTTGGTAAATATTTGTATTTTACAATATTAAAAATCCATATTATGAATGGTTTATTAGTCACCAAAGTGGCCGAACCTTGAAGTCTTTTGATATTTTGATATTGTAAATTATTTTATTCAATTACCCATGATTAATTGATGCTATATATGAAATTGATATGTTTTATATTATTATTATTGGAGTTATGGGTATATTGAAGTTCATTTATTATAAGAACTTAGTGATTAACCCAAAGGTTAATTATTTTCTTATAATTCATGAACATGATGGTTGATAATTAATGTGACTTGTTAAATTTGTTTATATATCCAAAGATAACAAATAAATTTTAATAAGATATATTTACAATTATCAAATAAAAGTTATTAGCATCATTATGGTATATATATCCTTGTTTATCATAGGATCGCCCAAAGGAGAACTATGATGTACATGTGTCGTTTAGTTTGAATCTGATTATGTGATATTCTCAAAGCATTAATGTATGAGTATTTTCTTGCACATTTGCAGTATCTGTACCTATTTCACTCCATTCGCACGCCTCATCTGTTCCTTTATTCAATGGGATAAATTTTCCTAATTGGAGTGAACAAGTCTAGTTTCACTTAGGTGTCCTGGATCTTGATTTAGCACTTCAAGCTGAGAAACCAGCTGCTATTACTGATGAAAGTAGCAATGATAAAAAGTCTTTCCATAAAGCTTGGGAAAGATCGAACAGACTGAACTTAATGTTCATGCGAATGACAGTTGCAAACAACTTAAAGACTTCTCTTCCCAAGACTAACAATGCTAAGGAATTCATGAAGTTTGTGGAAGAGCGTTCTCAAACTGCTGATAAGTCACTTGCTGGTACATTGATGAGCACACTAACCACCATGAAATATGATGGTTCGCGTACCATGCATGAGCATATACTTGAGATGACGAATTTAGCAGCAAAGTTAAAGACTTTGGGAATGAACGTGGATTAGTACTTTTTAGTACAATTTATACTTAATTCCTTGCCTCATGAGCAATATGGGCCATTTCAAATGAATTACAACACTATAAAGGATAAGTGGAATGTAAATGAATTGGCCAGTATGCTAGTTCAAGAGGAAACAAGGATAAAAAATCAAAAGGCTCATTCTATTCATCTCTCAAGTCATCAAGAAGTTCGAAAGAATTTCAAGAGGAAAGGTGGAAGGAGCAAGAAGAAAGGACTACACGTCCTGAATGACTCTTTAAAGGCTTCTCAAATCCACAAGAAGGAACACAATCTTATTAAGTGTCATTTTTGCAACAAAATTGGACACTTGAAGAAAGATTGTCGAAATGTAAGGCTTGGTTCGAAAAGAAAGGTAAGCCTTGTGCTTTAGTATGTTTTGAATCAAACTTTACTGAAGTTCCTCATAATACTTGGTGGATTAATTCTGGTGCCACCACTCATGTGTCAAATACAATGTAGGGATTTCTTACGATCCAAACTATAAAGCCAAATGAAAGTTATGTGATTACGGGGAACAGAAACAAAGCTCCAGTTGAAGGCATTGGCACTTATCGTTTGATCTTAGATACTTGGGCATTATTTAGATTTGTTTGAACCCTTTATGTACCTACATTTTCTCGCAATTTAGTTTCTTTGCCAAGACTTGATGTGGCGGGATTTTATTGTAAGTTTGGATATGAATCTTTCAGTCTATTTAAGAGTGATAATCTTATTGGAACTGGAACTTTATGTGATGGTCTCTACAAATTTAGACTTAATAATACTTTTGTTGAGATATTAATGATCTTGCATCATAATGTTGGCACTAAACGAAGTTTGGTGAATGAAAATTCTGCTTACTTGTGGCATAAACGTTTGGGTCATATATCCAAAGAAAGGATGCAAAGATTAGTGAAGAATGAAATTCTTCCAAATTTGGATTTTACTGACCTTGGAGTGTGTACTGATTGTATTAAAGGTAAACAAACAAAACACACTAAGAAAGGTGCCACAAGAAGCACAGAGCTTCTTGAAATTATACATACTAACATATGTGGTCATTTTGATGTTCCATCTTTTGGTAAGGAAAGCTATTTCATAACCTTTATTGATGATTTTTCACGTTATGATTACATTTGTCTATTGCATGATAAGTCTCAATCAGTGAATGCACTTGAAGTGTATATTAAAGAGGTTGAGAGACAATTAGATAGAAATGTGAAAATAGTAAGATCGGATAGAGGCGGTGAATATTATGGAAAGTATGATGAATCGGGACAATGTCCAGGTCCATTTGCTAAATTCCTTGAAAGACATGGCATTTGTGCTTAATACACAATGCCAGGTACACCACAACAAAATTGTGTAGCAGAAAGGCGTAACAGTACTTTAATGGAAATGGTTAGGAGTATGATGAGTCATTCATCTTTACCCTTGTCTTTGTGGAGGTATGCTTTAAAGACTTCTATGTACTTATTAAATAGGGTTCCCAGTAAAGCAGTTCCAAAGACTCCATTTGAACTGTGGACGGGAAGGAAACCTAATTTACGACACCTGCATGTTTGGGGTTGTCAAGCAGAAGTAAGAATTTATAATCCACATGAAAGAAAATTGGATTCAAGAACGACCGGTGGTTATTTCATTGGTTATGCAGAGAAATTCAAAGGGTATAAATTTTATTATCCTAATCATAGTACAAGAATTGTTGAATCTGGAAATGTTAGGTTCATTGAGAATAGTGACATCAATGGGAGTGAAAGAATGCGTGATGCTTGCATTCAAGAAGTAAGGGTAGAAGTTCATATGCCTAAAGCTTATAAAGTTGTTGTTCCTGATATTGTAGTACAATCTAACAATAATCAAGAACAACAAATTAATGAACAAACACTCGATAATGGAGATGTCAATAATGAACCTCCAATAGCCGAGTCACAAGAAATAGCATTAAGGAGATCTCAAAGAGAAAGGAGGTCAGCTATTTCTGATGACTATATGGTTTATCTACAAGAGTCAGAAATTGACTTAGGAATTGGAAATGATCCAGATTCATTTTCCCAAGCCATGGAATGTGAAGATTCTAATGAATGGTTTAATACCATGGAAGAAGAGTTAAAATCCATGCATCAAAATCAAGTTTGGGATATTGTTGAATTGCCTAAAGGATGTAAGAAGGTCGGGTGTAAATGGGTTTTTAAGACCAAGCGTGACTCAAAAGGCAATATTGAACGACATAAAGCCAAACTTGTTGCAAAGGGTTTTACTCAGAAAGAAGGCATTGACTATAAAGAGACATTTTCACCAGTCTCTAAGAAGGACTCACTTAGAATTATTATGGCTTTGGTAGCTCATTATGACTTGGAGTTACACAAAATGGATGTAAAAACCGTCTTTCTTAATGGGAATTTAGAAGAAGAGATTTATATGGACCAACCCAAAGGCTTTTCAGTTAAAGGAAAGGAACACATGGTATGTAAATTAAAGAAGTCAATATATGGACTTAAACAAACTTCCCAACAATGGTATCTTAAGTTTAATGATACCATAACTTCATTTGGATTTAAGGAAAACACCGTTGATCGGTGTATATATATGAAGATTAGTGGGAGCAAGTTTATTTTTCTAGTTCTGTATGTTGATGATAATTTTGCTTGCTGCTAATGATCTTGGTTTGTTACATGAAACCAAGAAATTTCTCTCTAAAAATTTTGAAATGAAGGATATGGGAAAGGCAACATATGTGATAGGAATAGAAATATTCCGTGATAGATCACGAGGATTATTAGGATTGTCTCATAAAGCCTACATTGAGAAAATTCTAGAGAGATTTAATATGAGTAAATGTTCAGCAGGAATAGTTCCAATTCAGAAAGGTGATAAATTTAGCCTTATGCAATGTCCGAAAAGTGAATTGGAACGAGAACAAATTAATAATATTCCTTATGCATCTGTTGTGGGGAGCTTAATGTATGCACAAACTTGCACCAGACCAGACATCAGTTTTGCTGTCGGAATGCTGGGCAGGTATCAAAGTAATCCTGGAATGAATCATTGGAAAGCTGCAAAGAAAGTTCTTGGATACTTGCAAGGAACGGAGAATCATATGCTCACTTATAAAAGATCTGATCATCTCGAGGTGATTGGATATTCATATTCAGATTTAACCGGATGTGTCGATACAAGAAAATCAACATTTGGTTACTTGTTTCTTCTAGCTAGAGGGGCAATTTCATGGAAGAGTGCGAAGCAGTCAGTTATTGCTACATCCACTATGGAAGCTGAATTTGTGGCATGCTTTGAGGCCACAATTCATGGATTATGGCTGCAGAATTTTATTTAAGGGCTTGTGATTGTCGACAGTATTGCCAAGCCGCTAAAAATTTATTGTGATAACTCTGCAGCAGTTTTCTTCTCTAAGAATGATAAGTATTCTAAGGGTGCTAAGCATATCGAGATCAAATACTTGTCTATCAAAGAAGAAGTTCAGAAACAAAGAGTGTCAATTGAGCACATTAGCACTAATCTTATGATAGCAAATCCCTTAACAAAAGGACTGCCGCCCAAAACATTTAATGAGCATGTTGAAAAGATGGGCGTTATTGGACGTCATTAATGTTTGTATTATGATTGAATTGAGTTTATGTATTTGACACTTTGAGCTCACTTACGTGTTTATGATATTTCCTGTTTTTTATTTAGTATACAATATGGAAATAGATGAATGTTAAACAGGATAGTTTCTAAAGAAACATTATGGTTGGACTATTACTGTACTTCTCATTTATGGATCATGTTAAGTAAAGTGCTATAGTTGTAGTACATAGAAGGGACTATGTCGATTAATGACATACAACCGCTATGACTCGCATTAGTTTTCTTTACTTAATTCTGATTATTATGTGATTGCCAATTTAATGAAATTTTATAGCATAATCTTATTGTGCACATTATAGTCTTTATTAAACCATGAAAGGAGAATCATATGGGCCAAGTGGGAGAATGTAAGAATTATTGTGACCCACATGATATGATTTATTATATGGTTTAATAATTATTGAAATGCTATAAAATAAATAATTATTGGTTACGAGAAGTTGCGACTTTAATAAACGAAAGGGTATATTGCTCTGATGGAAGGCACCTTTTCAATGAACGTATAAATAGAGTCCGATCCTCTCTCAACCCACAATAAACAACAATAATTGAAAAGGAATTTGGTATTCTCTCTTCTATCGATTGAATACATTAAGGAATAGTGGGTTAAGGGAGAGAAATTGGATTTCTTCATTTGGTTCGAGTTCTTTGGATTTGCTACAACAATCATCATCAAGCATAGCGCTATGGATAAAGGTATGTCTTCATCTAATTGTGAAAATCATGAAGATCAAAAGATCATTGTTTATTTTGAATTTCCGCATCAAGTATTACATGAATTGTCTAACAAATCTTGTCAGGCTTCGTGGGTTCTGCTCTGAAGGTTACACAAGGCTGTTGGTCTACGATTTCATGCCAAATGGTTCTTTAGACTATCATGTCTTTCATAGAAAGGACTTGAAGACCTTGGATTGGAAAACGAGGTACCAAATTGCTTTGGGAACGGCTCGAGGTCTGGCTTATCTCCATGAAAAGTGCAGAGACTGCATCATACATTGTGACATCAAGCCAGAGAACATCCTTCTAGATGCTGATGTATGTCCAAAAGTGGCAGATTTTGGCATGGCAAAGCTTGTTGGCCGAGATTTCAGCAGGGTGTTGACAACCATGAGAGGCACAAGAGGGCATCTTGCGCCAGAGTGGATCTCTGGAGTGGCCATAACAGTAAAATCTGATGTTTATAGCTATGGGATGATGCTTTTTGAGTTTGTGTTGGGAAGGAGGAAATTAGAGCTATCGGAAAATGGGGCCATCAAGTTCTTCCCAACATGGGCTGCTAGTAAATTAGCCGAAGGAGGTGACCTGCTTAATCTTTTGGACCCAAACTTGACGGCAAATGCCAATACTGAAGAGCTAACTAGGATTAGCAGAGTTGCTTGTCGGTGTGTCCAAGATGGGGAAACTCACAGGCCATCGATGGGGCAGGTTCTTCAAATACTCGAGGGGGTGTTGGATGTGATCCTGCCTAGGATACCGAGTCCTTCAACTGTTTCTTAGTAATCAGGAGCATGTAGTTTTTTTCACTGAGTCGTCATCGTCGAACCAGAGTTCCCAGATGAGGAGTAACAACCTAAAATGCTTCCTTGCAGAAGCAAAATAGTTCATCTTCAACAAAGTCCAAGTCTTGAGGATGATAAGATAAGAGCTTAGTACAAGAAGTGCTTCCGTTAGTGCATATACTCTTCTACTTTTTCTGTAGTCAACAAAGAATCTCAGCATTTGGGGATTGGCTTTCTTGGGGCTTTTTTCCCTAGCTATTTTTGTTACGTATAACTACAAGCGAGCTTGGATGATCGGTTGTAAAGATCCTTCGCTCTGTATAATGATCTGTTCTCTGCTTTTTGAGATCCAAGGTGATATTGGTAATTAGCATCGAAAAATTTCTGATAATTTTGGCACTGGAATTGGGATCTAACGTATTGGTATCACCTAGCTTGGATCCCAGCTAGTGTCTCACATGGTTCTAAAATCTGCCCCCATCGCATGCAAAGCAAGCTGTAAGGTTTGGCATTTCTAATTTATAACTCCTTTTGCTACTTGCTTGGTTTATACAATGAGTCATGGTATGAAAATCACCCTTGAAACTACGGCTTGCTAGGACCGGAATATTAGATCATGATAATTTCCAACTGATCTATGTATTACTAGCAGATCCTATTGTTGAAGCTGTAGGATGTTAATGCCCGCTCCATTTTTCACATAGCATTTATATCTCTTCTAAGGTTGAGTTTTTTTAATCACCTCATTGCTTTATGTTTCGAATATGAGTACTCGAACCTTTTAGCAAAACTGATTTATAACATGATGGATGAGACTTTTGTTGGGTGCTCTTACTCAATTTATAAGTTCTGTAAAACCAAATTCAGTATCTCAATGTTATTTGTTAAAAATCTCTATTGTTTGTTCTGGTGGGAAATTGGTTGAGTTTCTCGTTTCAATCGGGTTGATCCAAACAGTATTTTCCATTGCAAGTGGGGATTAAATGCAAGTCCAAGTCCACTTTAATTTATCGTTGAAGAAGCCTGTTTTGGAAGGCCTAGCTTTTATTTTTCAGTTCATAATCTATTCAGATCAAGGCTAATCTTGTTCGGCCTTCACAATACCATAGTCCCCTCACTTTTGCCAAGCTTCCCCTCATTTGTTTTTCCTTTTTGCCATTACACCTTTTTCTTTTCCTTTCTCCTATACACAATTCTTTAAATACTTTCAATATGATGTGTTGTTTTTTTTTTTTTTTTTTGGTAAGGGTCGATATGATGTGTTGTTTCACTTTTCTTGTGGTAATTATTTTACTATTATCGTTGATCCTTCTCTAGTGAGGAAAAAAATACCAAAAAAGTCATAAATATATTACATTAGTACCAATTTAATGTTAAAATTTTTCACATTAGTACTAATTCGGTCCATCTGGCCAATTTTGGCTGGCCAGTGTTGATGTGCACGTCAGCCAAAATTGGGCTGATGGACTGAATTGGTACCAATATAAAAAAATTTAGGATTGAATTGGTCTAATTAAAAGATTTAGAACTGAATTGATATCAATGCAATAAGTTTATGACTTTTTTTTATACTTTTCCCTTCCAGATGCTAGAGGTGCTATTATAATATCTTAACTTCCTTTAGCAATAAAAAGACGTGTAATCTGCTTAAATCTTTATTTAGTTGTGCTTCTACAAAAATCAACCCTCTTTATGATCATTTATTTTAAAGTTATATCTCAAATTTGAATTCGTGAAAGAAATCTGACTAGAGATGAATTGTAAGAAACTAGGTCAATTAAGGAAAATCCTAAAGCCGAATATTTCTGGACGTCGGTAATGGAAATCTAGATTTCATATTTGGCGTCAGACTCCAAAGTGCAAATTTGGACCTTAAGTTGCTGATTCGTTAACTCCAACAAAAGGCCAGAACTTGTAGATTATGAAAATCAATTTCCGCATGGGAGTTGGTCAACACAACAACCGAACAAGAAAGATCGGAGTTGGACTGGGTTTCTTCTTCAATCGGTCAACTTGGCTATTATATACGGAATAACACCTTGAAAAATCCAAAATTGACATATTTATAACAAATTTACCAAAATCTAAATTTATCCAAATTTGTACACCTACGATAAATTCACCTTAAATAATTTTTTTAACTATAAAAAATCTCAAACTAGCACATTTGTCACAAATAGAGAGTAAAATCCAAAATTGATACAACATTAATTGTCAAATGTCATTCAATTCAACAATTTGATAATAAAATTTGAAGGAAATTAATGGACGGTAAATTTGTTACAAGTATATCAAAGTTTTAGATAAATTTTATTACCGGTTCATGATTTATTATGAAATTACCATAAATATAAATATACAATTGTGGATTGCTCCGTTGGTTATGAAGAAATATTAAAGTGTAGTTCTTAGTGAATGTCAAGGGAAGTTTTATATTTGTTAGTGACGGCCAATTGGCACTGCAGGTTTGGTAGTGGGTTCTTCATGGAATAACATTAATAGCTTATGTGTTGGACTCAATTAAATCTTGTGAGGATTTATTTAATTCATTTTTGAGATTGAGATATTATTTCGTGAAGAATTGTAAGTTTAAATACTACGTGAATTATTGAGTATAATTGGATCTTGGAAAACATAAGAATGTTTGAGTAATTTGAGTTTGGTTGTACTTTTCATTGGATTGCTCGATCTAGAGTGAATTCTTTGCTGCTCTCTCCATTGACATATGTCACATCAATAGAATCATTTAAATTTGGTGTCCAATTTATTTTCTTATTTTGTCTATTTCATTGTTCGATCAATTAGATTCCACAATAATTTAAAAGATCAAGGCATTGATAAACGGTCTCTCTACTTTTGCTCAATAATCAAAGTCATTCTTTTAATATCTTTTAAGAAAAAAAATCACAAAAACTCCATATTTTGTCGATTGTGATATATTTACTCTAAACTATTTTTGGTGACACCAAAAACTCTAAATTTATACTTGTATGACACATTTATCCGAATTTTTTTTCTATAACACCAAATTTTTTGGGGTTAATATGTCACATCATACAAATTTGAAGTTTTAGGTGGCACATTATATAAGTTTAGAGTAAATATGCAATATAAGTATGAATTTGAAGTTTTTGATGTCATAAAATAAGTTTGGGATATATATATATATATATATATATATATATATAATTTAGAGTTTTCGGTGATTTTACATTTCTTTGGATTTGAAACCGTTCTTGCACTTAAGTGCCATTGGTCGTCCCTGTGTTGGAACACTATTAGCTATTTTTTGACGTCAAATTTTATTTTATTTGTTGAGGATTTTTCTTTCTTTCTCCAAATGTAGGCTGTCTCTCTCCTTTTTAGGTTATTCATTTTACGAAAACTAAAACCCACAAAATATATTGCCTACACTAATGCAAAAACACGATTATTTGTATAGACTCAAGACAAGCAATTGAGTAGCTATGGGCCGTGAGCTCTGTGGCTCATGACTTGAGCAAATATGACTGCTACAAGATCAAAGCTCATGCGGCAATGCCATGAGCTCAAAGATTAAGTAGCCATGGCTTAAGCTTTGTGACTCAAATAGACATCATGGCCATGGCCATCTGCGAGCTTGAGCTTGAATAGCCATGGCCAATGCTAACTTAGAGTTGGAGCTCATGGTAATAGTGGGGTCATAATGGAGCTCTCTCGTAATTGTGCCCATTTTTTTTTTAATGTTTATGTTGCCTAATTTAGCACCTGTTTTTCCTAAAATAATTATATGAGCGGAGTACCACACAATAGGTATGCTGGCATCTTGTTCATAAAAATTGAATGGCAAAGTATAACGGAATGACTAGTGGTGATACTTCAAGCCACAAAAAAATCTTAAGCTTTATCAACTGTGACACATTTATTTTAATTTTTTTTTGTAACATCAAAAATCCCAAACTCGTACACGTGTAGTAATACATTTACCCAAAACTTTTTTTTTTGACACCAAAAAACCCAAACTTATACTTTTGTAACATCAAAACCCTAAACTTTTGTTTTGTAACACCAAAAACCCGAGATTAATAGTCAAGTCACACATCTACCCCAAAAATTTGGTGTCATAGAAAAAAGTTTGAGGTATTTGGTGTCACAAAAAGAAAAGTTTGAGGTTTTTTATGTCACAAAACAAAAGTATGGAGTAAATGTGTGACACTGCAATATTTTGAGATAAATGAGTCACATAGGTAAAAGTTTGAAATTTTTAATATTACAAAAAAAAATAGTTTGGGGTAAATATTTCACAATGGTCATAATTTAAGGTTTTTGGTGGCTTTTACCATACTTTTAAATAGTGGAGAGATGCTTTAAAAAAAGTAGAGGGGATTTTGATTTTCAGGCTAAAATATAAGGGCCACCGGTAAATCGAATCCATAAAGAAAGTGGCATATGTATAGGAATTGATAAAACAGTAAAAGATTATAATGGACACATCGCCAAGTACCATCGCTCCAAGTCCAACCAGAGAGGCCTCTTCATGCCAACACGTATGGCCATGACAAAGTCTATAAGGTTTTTCTAGTAAAGGCACACAACCATGATGTTACATATATATAAATTGGGGAAAAAATCAATGTGTCGCTCTAGAGTTTTCCCTCGACAAACAGGTCAGCTCAGCATGCGTGGAACAAGCACATTTTGTTGAAGATATTGGCCTCAAGTCTACCTTAGACAATAGTAGGGACCATAAGAATATTGGACAATGCTACATGAAAATCAAACCTTGTCGGTCCAGCTTTTCAAATATATGAATGGCTTTGACACTTGGATTTGTTCCTTTGTTGTTGACTGATGCTGGTAAAACTATGTTTAAAGTCCTGCTTGATCACTCAAATGTTTGATGTTGAGTTTGAGTGTTCTCATTGCATGTTATTCCAATGTATGACGAGGACATGTCCAAGTTGCACCACTAGCGTCTTCTTCACTCTGGGATATGCTCATCCTTGTCCACTGGTATGATGCTTGCTTAAATGCTTCTATCTAGGTACTCCATGACAATGCGCTAGTCTCAGTTGAAGTTTCCCCACGGCACTTTGCGCGTTTCTTGACCCATTCTTCTTTGAGATCTCTTTCCTCACCCTTGCTCCGAGCACAAACGAGTATATATACTTTTCCCTATGAATCTTGTTTCTACACATGTCCGCTCGAATCCTATATGGTACAGCCATGGATAGCAAAAACAGTAGTCCATGGTCGTTCATACTCCCAATTTTCTTGCTTTGCTCATCTCTGTACACCTACCTCTGTCTTGGCACAGACAAGCTCGATGCAAATCGATCTATATCTGGTAATCAAACCTTAACCTCCTCAGGTGGCCACTTTACACTTGGCTTCTTCTCGCCGGGTAACTCCACGTACTCCTACATAGGCATCTGGTACAACAAAATCAACGTGCAAACCGTCGTCTGGGTCGCCAACCGAGACAACCCTATCACTGACAGGCAATCCACTGAGCTGAAGGTCTCGGGTGGCAATCTTGTGATTCTTAACAACTCCGAAGTCCCCGTTTGGTCCACGAATCTGACTGCTTCTTCATCTGGATCGAGCTCCATGGTGGCGGTTCTTGAGGACGACGGCAACTTCGCTCTCAAAGCGGCTCCGACTTCTTCTGTGACTCTGTGGCAGAGCTTCGATTACCCAACGCACATGTGGCTTCCCGGTGCCAAATTAGGGATCGACAAGCGCAAAAACAGGAGTCAGCTCTTGACATCATGGAAGAACGCTGAGGACCCTTCGACAGGTTTGTTCTCTCTCGGTCTCCAGCCATCCAGTGAGTACTACGTAAGGTGGAATAAGTCTGAGCATTACTGGAGCAGTGGGGCGTGGGACAATCAGACGAAAAGTTTCTCTTGGGTCCCTGAAATGAGATTGAACTATATTTATGATTTCAAGTATGTGGACAATGAGAACGAGAGCTACTTCACCTATTCAATCAAAAGCTCCTTCAACACCATATCAAGGTGTGTGATGGACCTTTCTGGGCAGGTCAAGATGGTGTCCTGGTTGCCTTCCCAGGTGTGGACCTTGTTCTGGTCTCAGCCCCCGCAACAATGCATGGTGTATAGACTTTGTGGGCCTTTCAGTGTTTGCAGCGAGCAGAGTGAAGATTCGTGCAGCTGCTTGCAGGGATTTAGCATAAGCTCTCCAATAGATTGGAATCGGAGTGATTGGTCTGGTGGTTGCAAGAGGAATTCGAACTTAAATTGTGCAGCAAATGCGGAGAAAGACCGTTTCTGGCCTATGTCTAACATGGAATTGCATGATGCTCCCCAATCTTTAGTTGCAGGGAGCGATCTGGAATGCCAAACTGCTTGTTTAAGCAATTGCTCTTGCACGGCTTATGCTTTTGAGGATAATGCCTGCTCAATCTGGATTGGGGATCTCTTCAATGTGGAACAGCTCAAACAAGGCACTACCCCTGGAAGGAGTTTCTATGTCCGGCTTGCTGCCTCTGAAATTAAGGATCCCAGCAAGAAGAGTAACGTAACTGCAACAGTGGCAGGGTCTGTTGGTGCCACGGTAGCAATATTAGCCATTGTCTCGTTTGCCGTTTGGAGATGGAGGAGAGGGGCAACTGTAACAACAAAAATAGTGGAGGGTTCACGGATAGCCTTTGCATACCGGGACTTGCAAGTAGCAACAAAGAATTTCTCAGAGAAGTTGGGTGGGGGTGGGTTCGGTTCAGTTTTCAAAGGAACATTACCTGATTCAAGTAGCATAGCGGTCAAGAAGCTTGAAAGCATAAGCCAAGGTGAGAAGCAATTCCGAACGGAAGTAAGCACAATCGGCACTATCCAGCATGTGAATCTTGTCAGGCTTCGCGGATTCTGCTCTGAAGGTGACAAGAGGCTATTGGTCTACGATTTCATGCCAAATGGTTCCTTAGGCTATCATCTCTTTCATAGAAAGGACTCGAAGACCTTGGATTGGAAAATGAGGTACCAAATTGCTTTGGGAACAGCTCGAGGTCTGGCTTATCTCCATGAGAAGTGCAGAGATTGCATCATACATTGTGACATCAAGCCAGAGAACATCCTTCTAGATGCTGAATTCTGTCCAAAAGTGGCAGATTTTGGCCTGGCAAAACTTGTTGGCCGAGATTTCAGCAGGGTGTTGACAACCATGAGAGGCACAAGAGGGTATCTTGCGCCGGAGTGGATCTCTGGAGTAGCCATAACAGTAAAAGCTGATGTTTATAGCTATGGGATGATGCTTTTTGAGTTTGTGTCGGGAAGGAGGAACTTAGAGCTATCGGAAAATGGGGCCATCGAGTTCTTCCCAACATGGGCTGCTAGCAAGATAGCTGAAGGAGGTGACCTGCTTGATCTTTTGGACCCAGACTTGGAGAAAAACGCTGATACTGAAGAGCTAACTAGGATATGCAGAGTTGCTTGCTGGTGTGTCCAAGATGAGGAAACTCACAGGCCAACGATGGGGCTGGTTGTTCAAGTACTCGAGGGGTTGTTGGATGTGAACCTGCCCAGGATACCGAGAGCCCTTCAAATGCTTCTTGATAATCAGGAGCATGTAGTTTTCTTCACTGAGTCGTCATCATCGAACCAGAATTCCCAGACGAATGGTAATACCTCAACTTCTTCCTTGCAGAACCCAAATAGTTCATCTTCGACGAAGTCCGAGTCTTGAGGATGATAAGATAAATGCTTAGTACAAGAAGTGCTTCAGTTATATATTGCATATGCTCCTCTGCTTTTTCTGTAGTCAAGAGCGAATCTCAGCATTTGGGGATTGGCTTTCTTGGGGCTTTTTCCCCTAGCTATTTATGTTGCACATAGATACAAGCAAGCTTGGAATAAGTGCGCGGCCAGACCAGTTGTAAAGACCCTTCATTCTATATAATGATCTGTTGTCTGCTTTTTGAGATCCCACGTGACATTGGTAGTTAGCATCTAAAACTGTCATCTCCACTTTCAAATGATTTTGGCACTGGAATCTGGATCTAACGTATCAGTAACTCCTAGCTTGGATTGCGGCTGGTGTCTCATCGTTCTCGAATGTGCCCTCATTGCATGCAAAGTAGGCTATAAGGCTCGGCATTTCTCAGTATAAATTCCTCTTGCTAGCTACTTTGTTTATTTAACGAGTCACGGTATGAAAATCGCCCTTAAAACTATGACTTGCTAGGACAGGGATATATATGCGGATAATTTCCAGCTAGCAGATCCTTTTGTTGGAGCTGTAGGATGTTAATGCCCGTCCCATTTTTCACATGACATTCATATCTCTTCTAAAGTTGAGTTTTCATGAATCGCCCCATAACTTTATGCTTCGAATGTGTTATGCTAGAGATTACTCGAACCTTTTAGCAAAACTAATTTTAAAGTGATGTATGAGACTTCTGTTGGGTGCTTCCATTCATTTGTTTATTGCTTACCCTTTAATATTTGTGACATTGCTTTACAAGTTTTGTAAAACCAAATTCATTATCTCAACATTGCTCGTTAAAAATCTCCACTGTTTGTTCAGGTGGGAAATTTATTGAGTTCTCATTTCAATCAGGTTGATCCAAACAGTATTTTCCATTGCAGTGGGAAATTGTTTTGGAAGGCCTAGCTTTGATTTTCAGTTCATAATCCATCCATATCAAGGCTAATCCAGTGGGCCTTTGCAGTACCATAATCCCCTCAGTTTTTCCAAGCTTCCCCTCATTTGTTTTTCCTTTCTACCATTTGCCACTTTTTATTTTCCTTTTTCCCGTACACAATTCTTAAATACTTTCGATCTGACTATCGTTTCACTTTTCTTGCTGCACTTATTTTACTCTAATCGTGGATCCTTCTCTGGTGCTATAGGTGCTATTAAGATGTCTTAACTTCCTTCAGCAATAAAAAAGGGTGTAATCTGCTTATATCTTTATTTAGTGGTGTTTCTACAAAGTCAGCGCTATCTATGATCATTTATTCGAATTTGAGTTACCGAAACAAATCCGACTAAGAGGAATTGTAAGAGACTAAGTCAATTAAGGAAATTCCTAAAGCCGGATATTTGTGGAAGTCGGGAATGGAAATTTAGATTTCATATTTGGCGTCGGAGTCCAATGTGCATATTTGGACCTTAAGTTGCCGATTTGATAATCAAAAGACCAGAACTTGTAGATTACGAAAATTAATTTCTGCATGGGAGTCGGTCAACACAACAACAGAATAAGAAAGTTCGGAGTTGGACTTAGTTTCCTTTTTCAATCAGTCAATTTGGCTATTATAAACGGAATAATACTACAAAAAATTTGAAATTGATATACTTATGACAATTTTATCTAAATCTATTTTTTTTACCACAAAAAACTCAAAGTTGTACATCTATCATAAATTTACCTCAAACTAATTATTTGACCATTAAAAAAATCCTAAACTAGTACATTTGTAACAAATAAAGGGTAAAATCCCAAATTGATACATCCGTCAATTATCATATGTCATCCAATTCAGCAATTTGATAGTAACATTTCAAGGAAACTAACGGGGGGTAAATTTGTTACAGATGTACCAATTTGAGATTTTTGGCTATCAAAAAATTAGTCTTGGGTAAATTTTTCACAAATATATAAGTTTAGAATTTATTGTGATATTAATCCTATAAATAAATATTGAGTTGTGGGTTACTCCGTTGGTTATGAACAAATATTGAAGCACGGTTTTGAGTGAGTGTCGCGGGAGTGAAATATTTGTGAGTGACGTCCCATTGGTATTAGGGGCTTGGCAGCGGGCTCTTTGGGGAATTACTTCAATAGTTTATATGTTGAACTTAGTTAAATCTTGTGATAAAATTGGTTTGATATTTTGGTTAGATTGAGAGATTATTTTGTGAGAAATTGTGAGACTAAGTACTATGTGAAATATTAGGTGTAATTGGAGTTTGGAAAACATTAGAGTATTTAAGTAACTCAAGTGTAATTGTAATTTACGTAGTATGGCTTGATCTATCATGGAATTCTTTACTACTCTCCCACGAATGCAAGACACAACGATCAAACCATAAAATCCGATATTTGTTATTTTCATGTTTGTCTATTTTATTGTTCGATCACTTAGATTCCACAATCATTTAAGAGATCAAGGCATTGATAAATGATCTCTCAACTTTTGCTCAACAATCAAAGTCATTCCTTTAAATTTTTTAAAGGGAAAAATTCACAAAAAACTCCGAATTTTGTCCACTATGGCATATTTACCTAAACTACTTTTTGTGACACTAAAAATCCTAAATTTGCACATGTGTGACACATTTAGCTTAATTTTTTCAATAATTGTAAAAATTTCAAACTTATATTTGTGTGACACATTTACCCCAAAAAAATTTTGTGACACCAAAAACCACAATTTCTTCTACGACACGAAATTTTAGGGATAAATATGTCATAAGCATATAAATTTGGAGTTTTTGGTGTCACAAAAAGAAATTTGAGGTAATTGTATCACATAGGTATGAATTTGGAGTTTTTGGTGTCATAAAAAAAATTAGGATAAATGTGTGACAATGGATATAGTTTAAGGGTTTTGGTGATTTTACCCTTTTTATTTTATATGAAACTGTTCTTGCACATAGAGTGCCATTGGTCGTCCTTTTGTTGAAACACTTCTAGCTATTTTCTAATGTGAACTTTTAATTTATTTGTTGATGTGGATTTTTTTTTTTTTTCGTTTTTACAAATGTCGACCTCATTTGGTTCAATTTTGGGCAAATGTCTTTGGGAAAATGCAAATACATTTAGACTAAAAAGGCCTTTCGAAATACAAATAGTGTTTGGTAAATTATAATTTTAAAATGTATTGCAAAACAACTTTAACTTAAATGCAGTTTGGTAAAAACTACATTTTGCATAAGACTTTTATTAATTTTTTTTTTAATCTAGCCACCGATGGCTAGATCTAGCTGCCACCAGCCTCACCTGAGATCATGCAACCCCAGGCAACGCCTAGGGTTCGCAACCTAGGTGGCCGTTTGGGTCGTGACGCCCTATGAAGTACGGACACGTTGTCCATGCTTCCGTGTCGTGTCCAACACGTGTCGGAGGGTGTCGGACACATCGACACGTAGTCAATGCATGTCATATTTTCCGACACGCGGTCAACTTTTGCCCGACACGTTTGGACATGCGTGTCCGGTAGACGATGGAGGGTGGAAGCAATGGTGAGGAAGCAGAGACGAGGCCACAAGCGACAGCGAGCCCGCGGCGGTGAGAGACGGCCAAAGAAAGAGCATAGATTGAGGCGAGGGCCACCATTGTGATGTTGCGATGGATCCGATGAGGCTGCAGTTGTGAGGGAGAAGGCCCGAAGGCGAGAGGAAGAGGAGAGGAAGGCGGTCGTGCGATGAGGAGGAGAGGAGAGGTGGGGGTCGTGCGGCGAGCGGCGAGGAAGGAGAAGGATCGAGAGGAGGAGAAGAGGAAGGGTTGTGCGGCAAGCAGCAAGGAGGAGGAGGTAAAGCTAGGTTTTTTTTATAGGAAACTCAAAAGTAATTAAAAAAGGGGATGGCCATCATGTATTTTGGGGGAGGGGAAGTGACGGGATAGCCTGTCTGTCGGTGGTGGGAAAAAGAAAGTGGTGGGAAATGGAGAGGGAAAGAAAAATAAAGTGGGGGGAAATGGACGACGGTGGGGAGGGAAAGAAAAATAAATTTGGGGGATGGACGAGGGAAATAAGATTTCTTTGTTAATTGGAAAAATAAATAAATGAGATTAAAAAATAATTTTGAAAAATAAAAATAATGAATTTGAATTAAATTAATTAAAAATAAAAATATTTATTTAATATACAACGTGTCCCAACGTGTCGGAATTCTCTATTTTTAAAAAATGACGTGTCGACGTGTGGTGTCATATCGTGTCGTGTGTCGGTGCTACTTAGGTGACGCCTAGGTTTGCACGGCCCAAACGCCTGCCTAGATCACAAACTCCAGGCAACCATTGTGACATCCTGATTTTTAGGTTCTGTTTTCGATTGAATAAGTTGAGTCTTTCATCGATGCGCTTATAGTGCTATTCTTTGGGATGGTCACTCACGAGATAACTATCATATCCGGTGAAGTCGTTAAGGGATTTTAACGCAATAGATTTAAGAATTCGACTAGAAATCGACTGCTTGACCATGCTAATTTGCAAGGGTCATTGCAACATTATCAAAATCGATTAGAGATCAGGGATATGTCGATTTGAGTGAGATGTGTGATCAAAGTGTGGATGATTCCACCTGATTGCAAAATTCTCGTCGATTGGCATTAGACCAATTTTCTGTCGTTTTGGGTATCATGTGCTTGTATTTGAAACCTTGAGATTTTCACGACAATCGAGAGTCGCCAATAAGTCAACGATGTACATTGTGACTCGAGATAAATCGATCATTGGTCAATTGTATAAAAAATTCTTGAAATCTACTCGATAAGTTAGGTCATGCTAAAATCGCGTCAGATTGAAATTAATCGTGAATTTAAACCCGATTTCAGAAATTAAAAGTTCTATCATGTTGCGATTTATTTTAGAGATGTCGACTCATCTTTCGAGGAATTTTCGGCGAGTTCGAAATTTTTATGGAAAATCAATTCAAACGATTCGAAATCGAAAGGAAATTCTGAGGGGCCAAATTAAGTGGACGTTTGGCCTCCTTAGTGAGCTATTTGGCGGAGGGAAGTTGTGGATTTTGTGTGGGCTTCTTCCCCAGCAAAATTGGATATCAAATTAAAGAAATGAAAGTCCAATTGAGTGAAATTCGTAGGCATGGGGACTGCAACTTATGGACACCAACCTAACTATTTGTGGAATTTATGTGCATAAAAGCTTGGGGGACATTAGGGATGTGCATGAGAGCTTGTGGGACCAAAACTTGGTGAATATAAAATATTTTATCTAATTTTTCCCCTTCCCCTCCTTCGTTCCCTCCATTTCGCACGTCTCTCTCTCTTTCTTTTTCTTATTTTCGCATGTCCTCCCCTGCTGCCAACAAAACCCCCTGCAGCAGTCTTCATTCATGTTTTTATCCTTTGACTTTCGGACCCCCTCCTTATCAATCCACGCACCTCTCTCTCTCTCTCTTCCAAATCTTTCTGCACGTTCTTTTCTTCCCCCACTCCCCCAAAGCCGACATCTCTCTTTCTCCTCCCTGCTCCTTCATGCGGCCAACTCCTCCACGCTCTCTCTCCCTCCACCGAACCCCTTCATTCTCCATTTCTGCGCCAGCGTTTCCCCCATTTCCCTGCCACATGTCCGTCTCCTTCCCCCTTTCTCTCCCCCGCAGCTACCACAAAAGCCAACGACTTCGGTCAACTCTTGGCGCCTCCTCATGTGTCCATCTCGCTACAACGCCAACACCACCGAAGTCCTTCACGCCAGCAGCCCCTTCCGGTTGTTTGTTCAGCCAGCTCAGCCCATCTAGCATGCACGAGCTCAACAGCCCGCGTCTCTTCGAGTTCCAGCCGCCAGCTTCGCATCTTAGCCCAGCCGCAGCCCCGTGTCCAGCCCTCAACCCCTGAACCAGCAATGGGCAGAACTGAAGCAACCCATTCAGCTCAATAGTGAGCTTTGCGAGGCCGATTTCAGCCTCGGTTTGGCCTCCTTTGGTGTCACCGCTTCGGAGTTTGTCGTCCGTCTCCGCGTCGCCATCGCCATGGACTCACCGGCCCACATATCCGGTGAGTTTACTCACTAATCTCTGCTTAGGGAGTTAATTATGCTTAATAGTTTATTAGTTTAGATTAAGCTTGGATTATGTGATTAGTTAGAATAGATTAGCAATTTAATCGTTTGATATTACATGTTAGGTGGTTAGAGTAGTGTAATTAGCAAGTAGATAGGTCGTATTATTTATTTAGATAGGTTCTTATATTTTCCAGGCCCGTTTCGGTATTTAATTAGGCTTTTCCGGCCTAAGTTTATATTTATGGCATTTATTTGTATTTATTTAATTATTTATTATTTTTTGGAAATTATAACGGGATAACCGATGGCCGGAATTTCGTGCTGATTGTAATGGTGTGTTCAGTTTATTTAATTGAATGCTAGGTTGTGCAAATTGAGTGAGAATTATAATTTTGGGTATTTATTCCAAAATTGAGTAATTTCGATATTTAATTGGAAAATACTGGGCGTCGGTCTACAGCACCAAAAATGTGATTATGGATTATTATGACTAGTGGGAATTTCTAAAGGAAAGATATTGAGGTTTTGACTCAGGCTAACCGTGTACCCACACACGACTATTTTATTGGGCATTTTCAATGTGGGGATTTATTAGCTTGAGTGAGCTAAGGTCGTTTTATCAGCTTGAGTGAGCATGATATATAATTATCAACTTGAGTGAGCTATCTATTTAAATATCAACTTGAGTGAGCTAAGATCATATTTTGCAACTGTCGTGAATAGTGATAGTATCAGAGGATAAAGATATGTGGTATTGAAAGGATAGATAGTACGGTTGATGTGGACTTGAGCTGATTGACTGGTTGATCGATGGTTCGATTTGAATTGAGTAGATTGGTTGAGTTTCTGTACTATACTGAATTGCAGGAAGAAACTAAGGCAAAGGTAAGTCCTCTATCTTATGTGTGCCTGGATAGCCTTTAGGCATATTTCCTTCCTAGTCGGAGCATAGGAGGTGAACTTGCTGAGACATCGTCTCACCCCATTGTGGGATAACATTTATAGGTCCTTAAATGATTGTGCCACCCGAGCGTTTTGGCCAATCGAAGAAGGTTACCGAGAAGCATTCTGAGATTCCACTCCCTAGGAGCCAAGAAGCCTGGGTCTATGAACTCATGAGATCCACTGTCTGGGTTGATGTGAGTCTACCCCATATGGTACCCCATAAATTCATATCGTGGTATTGTCATGGGCGAAATGGACCCAGAGAAGGCCCTCTTTTGGAGTTTGAGATTCCTAGGTCAGTGTTGGAGATCGCTTTTGGCAAGGGGATGACCGACCCTCCTGGTGGTTCAGAGGTAGACTTGGATCCTTTAGATCCAGAGTCCCCGGAGTATTCAGTTGAAGACTCGAATGCTTAAAGGATCTGTAGCCCTCTACCCTCCCCTTTTTGTAGACCTTGTATATATAGGCTAATATTGTATATGACATAGTTTGATATATGTATATAAGTGTGTTGTGATTTTGAAAATTTGTGGCCTTACTTTTCTATCACATCCGGTTATTGTCTAGGGATTTATTTATTCGCTTCCACATGCACATTAAAATGAATGGGTCGGCAACGCGTCTTGGGACATCGCTATTTAATCGACCATTGAGGGATGAGCACGTGCTTGGAGGATCAAGACGTGACAACCATCGCCTAGGTCACGCGAACCTAGGCAACCGTCAACTGGCTCACACGAACCGAGGCGACCACCTCCTGAGGTCGCATGACCTTAGACGGTGGTCGCAACCCTCAAGCGGCGGTTGCCAAGTCCAACGACCCCTCAGGCAACGGTTGCCAGCGCGAGCAACTCCTTGGTCAGTGGTTGTCGGCCTCCATTTGTTTCCTTGGAGAAGATGAACGATACCTATGGGACTCACATTCCAAATATGCAACTTCCCAAAGTACCTCCGAAACTACTTTGGTTAAAAGCCCTTAGACCCATTTGGAGATGTAATTGTATCTTGCCAAAGTCATCCAAAAAATTGAACCAAACACGTTTGCATTTGGCCAAACCCCTTTAGAGTCCAAAAGCCCTTTCCAAATGCCGAACCAAATGGGCCCATAGACTCTTCCTCCCTCCCTCCCTCCCTCCTGTGGGTTCTTCTTCATTTTTTTATGAAAACAAAAACCCACAAAACTATTATTTGTATCTACTCACGACTAGCAATTGAGTAGTTATGGGCTATGAGCTCCGTGGCTCATGACTCGAGTGAATGAAAACGCTGCAATATTAAAGCTCATGCGGCAATGCCATAAGCTTGAAGATCAAGTAGCCATGGCTCAAGCTTTGCAGCTCAAATAGACATCATGGCTATGGCCATCCGTGAGCTTGAGCATGAATGGCCATGGCCAATGCTAACTTAGAGTTGGAGCCCACGGTAATGGCGGGTCATAACGGAGCTCTCTCTCAATTGTGTCATTTTTTTCTTTTTATGTTTATGTTGTCTCAACACCTATGTGGCATCACGCTATGTAAGCATAATATGGCACGATACATGTGTTCCAACATCCATGTTAGTAAAATTTGATTGGTAAGAGAAAAAAAGTACAATAGAAAGATTAACCGTGACACTTTCTATGTAATATAAGAGCTTTGAGAAAAAAAAAAGAAATAAAAGAAGAGGGTTTGAAAAGTCAACAAAAGAAGTTGAAGGAGAAGAGTGGAAGCTTGGGCTGTTTTTAAAGAGAAGAGAGAGGGAGGGCTTGGGTAGAAATGAAATAGGGGAAAGGAAGAAAAAAAGGGAAGAGAGAAAAGAAGAGAAAGGAGAAAGAAGAAAGGAGCAAGGGAAAATTTTTGGCGCACTCATGACCCAGAAGCCTAACTAAGCCAACTTAACTCCATTTTGCAACGCTGGTAAGTGATTGAAGCCTATAATCATCTATTCAAACAAATCGTCACAATTAGTGCTCAAAATTTGGATTTCTTGGAGATTTGTGTGGCGAAGTCTGATTTTTGAGTTATTGAACTGCGTAATTTTATAGAAATGATAGTTTATGGTGTTTTGAAGTTATAGCATTTTACGAATTGTGATTTGAGCTTACAGTTTGCCCATAATGGAATTTTCAATTTTGGCGTACATTTTGGAATAGTACCAAACGATATCGAACAATAGCTTTGGCTCTAAATTTTAGCAATTTTCGGTGAGATTTTGGGACGGCTAAGTTGGGGTTGTTGTAGTGTATCAAGAGAACTATAAGATGGCTTGAAACGGAATATTATAGAGGAAGTTATGGTGCGACAAAATTTAGCACGCGAGCCATGCCTAGCGGACAATAATAGGTTTCTGCTAAATACGAGCTTTCATTGGCATGTAGGTGTTGTTTTATCGACAAATAGGCTTAGTATAGGCAAGTCGTTGTAAGAAATTTTTTTTTTACGCCGCCTTTTGATATTGTTTTTCGGTTAATTGTTAGGGATCCGAGTGCGTCAGTTCAAGTAAGCGTCGTAGTTGGTTTTTGGGTTTTTCCTAGGTGAGTGACACTATTTCTTCTTTGTGTTTTAAACTCATGTTTTGAAAAAAAAATTATGGATTATATATGCCATGAGTAGATAAATAGCATCTTTTGTTGCATAAAACGGGATCAAGATTTCACTGCCATTTTGTTGTTGAAAGAGATAATTATCATTTGAATTGAGTTTGAATGATTGTCTAAAAATGGTTTGTGAAACCCTTTATGAAAGAATTTCGAAACGTCTGTTGTGACATTCTGATTTTCGATTCTGTTTTCGACTAAATGAATTGGGTTTTTCATCGACGCGCTTATAGTCTTTTTCTCTAAGCTGATCACTCATGAGATAACTAATTTATCAAGTGAAGCCGTTAAGGAATCTAAATGCGACCGACTTGAGAATTCGATTAAAAATCGACTGTTCAACTATACTAATCTACAAAGGTCAATACGGCACGTTAAAATTGACTAGAGACCGGAAATGTGTTGATTCAACAAAGGCATGTAATTAAATGGTTCGTAGGAGTAAAATAATTCTCTCATTATTTTACTTAGGTGTCTAATCGACCTACCATAAACCGATTAGTGGCAACTTCTAGATAATAATCATTTGTATGTTAAATATTTGAACCTTAAGTCGTGAATTGGTGTGGGCTTGGGAGAGCCCGAGCTAAGTTTAAGGACTTAGTAGTACAAGAATCCACTGTGAGACCACTATTTGGACACATAGTCCACGTACTGTAATGCCGAACTTGAACCTGAAGAAAGAGAGGTAGAAGAAAATTGATTTGCCTGATCATCGGTAAGCTTCTGATCGTTATTATCACATAACGACCCCCTTGGTTCAGCATCCATTGAAGGACAGCGTTTCGTCAACAATGAGTTTCGAACTGAACTACTTCTTTTCCGGTGGATAGTCCGAGCCTGCGAAAAAGAAAATGGAGAAAAATAAGTACATACAGAAACCACTAAAATGTTCTCACGTAGTTCTCAGACCTAAAGTGACATTTTCACGATAATAATAGTTTCTTTCGCAACATAATATGTAATCCTCGTTGGACATTTCTTTAATGGCACAAACTAGAAAAACGAAAATAGTGGGATAACAAACCAAAGCGGTGTAGAAGAGAGCGGACTTCAACATGCGCGAAAAGCTATGCTTTCTCGATCGAGCATACGGTGGTTTCACGCTTACTCTCTCATTGTCGTCCTCATCGATCAAAAGATGCATGAGCTGGTTCCGCCTACGCCTGGGCTCGAGCATCATGTCCTCGATGACGGGCCGTCTAAAGCAATGCAAGAACTTGATCCTCGACACATTCTTCATGGTCTCTCTCTGACGTTTCATGCGTTGCAAATCGCAACCCACGTTTCGGACTCAATGGAGAAAAGAAACGAGGCAGGAAAAGATGGGGAGGCCACACGTTATTTTTGGATGGCTTCGAGTCGAAAGGCCATAGATTTAGTGTAGTTTTGGATCACTTGTTTTCTTTTCCTTTGGTGCAAGTGTAAGTACATGAAGACATCTCTCTTTATATAAATATTTCTATTTCCAGAGTGAGAATTACTATCGGCTGGTTCAAGGATTTAAATGCTCGAATGAGAAGGTCAGAGAAAAGGGCAAAAGCGGATAATGGCTTACTGCCGCCGATGGACAGACAAGTAGGAGGAGAGGGTATGACTACGCACGTCTTGGCTTATGGTTTTAGTGAAGAGAAATGGCTTTAAATTTAATGTTCCTTATGATCGTCAAAACATCTCTAGATAATTAATCTCTGAGTGGGGTAAAATGTGATAGTCGTCCTCCAAGGAATTCTAAACTTATTCCTTTTGTTTAGGAGTATCCAAAAAAATCAACAATTGCCCAGAATCAGACCAAACCCACCTAGAACCAACGGTTCTCATGGGAACCGGTCCAGTTCCAAGGATGGAACCATCCACCTAAACTGGACCGGTATATATATACCAGTCAAGTTTTCTATCAATTCTAAAGTCCTAGCCATGGACTTGCTTCTTTGATATCTTAATGAGGACAATGATGCTCTCTTCTTACTGTCCAAATTGAGACCCATCTCAACTATTGTCATCATCCTCCCTTCTGTATCTTTTCCTTCATTAGGATCACATGCTAGTTTGGTGTCCATACAACACACATTAGAAACATTTTGGCTTTATTCCTTCCTCTAGAAGACCGGTTCCAAGGATCCACCCAAGAACTAGATTGGTAACCAACGGATGGTTCTTGGTTCTAGGGGGGGGAATAGCCCACTGCCCATCTTGGAACCAACCACCCTTGTATTCAATTCGAGAAATGTGTTGCTTCTTCAAAATCCTAGGGGTGCCTTGCAAATGCTTGTGCTAATAAGCATTTTGCTTGCATGCTAGCTACAAGCCAAAAGTTCCACCTGCTTACACGATCACAAGAAATCGAATCATGCCGTTTCAGTGGGTGAATAAATGCAATGGTGGTTTGTGGCCATTCGAGCAGAGAAACTATTGTCCGCTTTAGACACTAAGTCCTCACGGTTTTGTTCGAAAACGCGTATTTACAGTTAACGCACCCTCGTTGTGGCCCCACACGTTGCGGGAGTCAGCATTGATACCACCTGTAAGGACTCGGGCCTCCACTGTACACATATTGTCCATCCACTTTGGACACTAAATTCTCATGGTTTTGTTCTTCTTAGGGCAGTCCATATTACCCCAAGAAAACGCGTATGTACAGTTAGAGGAAACCAAGTCTTATAAGCTAGCCCAGGACTTCCCCCCTAAGAGATGTGGGACGGGAGACATGCCCTTAGCCTCGCCCACGTACTACCGAGGCAATCTTAGTCCGTCCCTCCGTACTTCCCCGGGTCTAGGTCTCCATACTGCCCCAGGTCTGGAAGATGATAAGGCTGAACAGGTTGAGATTGTTATCAGGCCTCGACCTAGTAAAGCATCTGCTTATGGAGCCAATGACTCAAGGATGAAAAGAAGCCCAGTGCGAAGTGTGGAAGAGAGGAAAGAGGAGTATGATAGAGCACGTGCTCGTATCTTCAGTAGCACAAGTGGTTCTGATTTAGATGATACATTTTCTCATACCTCAACTGACCGGAGGAATATATCTTTGAACAGAGATGATAATTGTTGGAAAAATATGGCTTCGAAATGGGTTGAACAATGAAATCGGATCGAGTAAAACAACTCGAACTTTGAGGGGTGATATCACTTTCTTTAAGGATTTATTTGCCCCACAACGTTGCTAATGGTCACCGGCAAAAATCCTCCAGGATACAACAAAGTCTCGGATGAGAATACTAGATAGCAATTCTAATATTTCTCCAGGGTCTCTCTAGGAAAACAATCAAAAAATTGGCTGTAGTTTTTTCATAAAGAAGACTCGAAAAATGACCACTTTTTCTTTCCGAAAAATGACAAGTACATATATGAAACAGTCTTGTAACTCTTCGTGAAAATTGCCAAAAATGAACAAACACATCTTTTAGAAAATTGTTCGGATAAACAAATGCGACTCTTCGGAAGAAGTCGAAAACCGAACAATTACAACATTTCAAAAAAAAATTGCAAAACCGAATAAGTAATTTTTTTCCAAATGTTGTCTTGAAAAGACACAAATAAAATTCGGAATAATAGTTTTTTTAAATAGAATTTCGAATTTCGAATTTTCGTTTTATATTTCATTTCCGAAAATTCTCAAATTAAAAGGCAACCTTTGAATTAAAAAATAAATAATAAATAAATAGCAAGGGATTAATGCTAATTAAACAGCGGGTGTGCTAAGTGCACCAAATAATCGTGCACCCACACGCGGGTATGGTGGGTCTAGCCCCACCCAATCATTCCTTTAATTACAAAAAGGAATTCCCACATTTTTAAATTGACCCAGTTGCTCCCACCTTTTCTATGTGGGACAAAGTAAAAAGCACTCATTTTGTTTTAACAAACAAAATTCTAACAATAATGAAGTGTGCAAGATTCCCATGGTGCATGTTGATAAGAATACAGGCATTAGAGATGGCAGCACACAATCTAGGGTACCCATTCTTAGAGATAGAAAAAGATCGTTCTGACCTAGATTATGATCAGAGTTATGAAAGGTAAGGTCTTTTTTGTTCCATTGATATCCTACTTTTGGGTTAATACCCTAAAAAACCCCAAACTGGTACACTTGTGACAAATTTACCCCCAAACTATTTTTTTGACCATGAAAAACCCCAAATTGGTACACCTCTGACAAATTTACCCCGATTGACTGTTAAAAATCCTAAACTGGTATATTTATGACAAATTTACCCCAAACTAATTTATTCGGCAATAAAAAATCACAAACTGGTAAATTTATGATAAATATATCCTCTCCTAAATTGGATTAATACCACAAAAAAAATTACAAAAATTGTAAATTGTGACAAACGGAGCTTAAAATCCTAAATTGGTATATTAATTAACTGTCACGTGTCATTTAACTTAATAATTTGATAGTAAAATCCTAAAGGTAAGGTCTTTTTTGTTCCATTGATATTCTACTTTTTGAGTGTGAGATCAATGTGACTGGAGTTGATCTCAGCCTCGATTTAATCCTTTGATCAGCTGTTTTACTTCTCATTCAAAACAATTTATCATAAGAAGCACAGCAAAAGTGGTGACATATTTTAGTATTCATCACTTTGTTGTGAAAAGCTGTTGATAAAGTTATTTACAGGCATATGCTGTCAATTTGATGTGTAACTGTTACAATGACACTTGTTTTGCTTAGCCTTCTCCCTTGACCCAAAAATATGTTTTTGTGTAGCTGCAACATGGCATTATGCAATGCCACCTCAATATTGGCGTTTTGTTTGATGAATTCCGTATTGGAACAGGTACGTTAGGAATGTCCCTGTTGGTCAAAGTTTTGGTTTGGTGCCCTTCAACATGCAAAAGATTCAACATCCTTTTGGGCATTTTGATGCTGGATTTACTCCTCTTGGTCAGATGCTGAGGCCTCAAGCTTCACTTTGTTGGAGAAATCTTCTTGAAGTGTTTTGAAGTTGACAAAACGTTTCTATCAGTCTAGTCTGAAGGCTTGCAGACTCTGTTATTTAAAGTCTGAAGACCTCCGGACAGCCAGACTCAAGACTCAAAGTCTATCCTCATTGACAGTCTCTAATCCGTTGAAGAAAGGTTATCCAGAACTGGATGTTTCGTTAAGGATTTAACTTTATCAACTGGAGAAGATCTCGTGGTTGGAAAAGACATAATGGAGTCCTTTGATTGATCGAAGATTGACTCGATAATTGAAGATCCGGTGATTGTCTAAATATTATTGGAAGATCTACTTATGGATCGAAGATTGTATGGGCGAACAGGATTGATGGGCTATCAACACGTTCCTTTAATAGCTTGAATAATCTTCCTAATTGATTCTATCCAACGGGTAGATTGGAGGAATTCCTTTGGTAAGTGCCAACGGGTATGATGGCATAAATGAGTATATAAGGAAGACGGTCTTAGTTGTTCAAGGTGTACGCGATAGAAGAATTCCAAAGTCTGAAGCTCCTTTTTGTTTAGACAATTCCTTTGAGCGAATACTTGTATACAAAAGAGAGTCTATATTTGTGAGAAATCTTGAGGAGGTATGGTAGAACATCTACACTTTGTGGAATCAAGGCAAAGCTGTGCTGTAACTTCTCTTTTGTTCATAGTGGAATCCAGCCAATAGGCTGTCGGTGAAGAAGAGTGGACGTAGGCTTGATATAAGCCGAACCACTATAAACCGCGTGTTCAATTTTCTCTTCTCTCGTCTTACTTTGATTATCGTTTGTCTAAAATCCATCAACTGTCTAGTATTGTGCGATTGTTAAAGAAAAATCTTTTATATACCTATTCACCCCCCTCTAGATACTCATACTAGCAATATCACACTTAATTATATGCCTCCTTCTGGTGCTGTCATGAACTCTTTTGGAGTGACGGGATTGAATCAAAATACAAGTGATGCTGGGTACATGCAGTGGCCTACTGCTGCAATGATGTATGCATACTCATATGATCAACTCCGGCATGGTGTTTTCCAAGTAAAAATATCCTATTAATCTATCGATTTTAGTAGCCATTTGAAGGGAAGCTTAGACTGCAATGAATTTACTGTTTCTTAGTCATATAATCAGATTGAGTTTGTTTTTCAAAGCTTTATCTTTATTTTTTTGGGTTCTCTTGGCAATTCTTTCATTTCCTACATTGATGCCTTGTAAGGACCCAGACTGGACCTCCACTGTACACATATTGTCCGCTTTAGACACTGTTGATGCCTAAATTTCATTTTTTTAATTAATTATGTTTTTTATATTTATTTTTTCCTTTTTCGGATAATAAATAATAATAAAAAAAGGAAAACAGAAGCAGCAACCAAGGCCTAGCCCCCTTTTCTTTCTTTTTTTCCTCCACGCAGGCCTAGGGCCCGTCCCTCTTTTTCCCAAATCCGGCCCGGCCCCCTTCTCTTCTTCTTCTTCTTCCTTCTTCCATCTTCACCTACGCCTCTACAGCTCACACACACAGAGGACACCGACGCACAAAGGACGGTCTACGACCGAGGAGAGTAGGCCGACGTCGGCTGGAGAGGATAAGATCTCAAGCACCATTAATGCTGAGCGAGCTTCGCTGGAAAGCGTCGGATGGGACACCGGTTCGGCCGTCGAGGGTCGCTTGGCTCGCGAGGGGGACCGGCGGTCGAAGTTCCGTCGACCGGCCACCCCCTCACCTATAAATAGCCCCCAATGTCGACGATGAAGAAGACACAGACAGATCGAGAGAGGGAGAGTTGAATCCAGGGCTTGCAAACCTCGGACCACCCACTGAGAGACTTCAGGGGAGGTCCGAGGTCGAACGGCCAAGGATCCGAGGCTCGCCAGAGGAGAGGGTAGAGAGAGAGAGGACGATTCGAAGTCGCAAGCCTCGGGCACCCCACCAAGAGACTTCGGGGGGTCCAGGACTCGCGGCCGCGGATCCGAGCCCGAGGAGGAGGAGGAAGTAGAGAGAGAGAGAGAGAGAGAGAGAGAGAGAGAGAGAGAGAGAGAGAGAGAGAGAGAGAGAGAGAGAAGCTGAAGGGAAAAGGGGGTTCACGTGGGTATCACCGCCCTCGTCACGCCGTTGCCAGGTAGCATGCTGTCGCCGTCATCGTCGCCGTCGCCATTTCCCTCTCGTAGCCCAGCCCTCGCTGCCGCCGCCGTCATCGCCACCATCATCGCCACTGCGCCTCAGCCCTCTCCCCCCCTCGGCGCCGCGATTCAGAAACCCTAGGGTTCCCGATTTTCCGGGTCGTTGGGTCAAATTCGGGTCGGGAATCGGGTTGGGATTCCGCGATTTTGGGGCGGCGGGAATCGGGTCGCGAGCCGAGCTGAGTCCGCGTTCGGGTTGCCGGCCCGAGTCGAACCCAACCTGCGAGATCCGACCAAGGTCGGCCCTTTTTTAATTTTATTTTAAATAAATAATAAATAATTTATTTATTTTCAAAAAAATCAAAAAATATAATTTATTTTCGAAAAATTTTAAAAAATATTTTAATTCCCAAAAACCAAAAAATATTGAAAAATATTAAAAAATATTTTATTTTCCGAAAAAATAAAAAAAAATCAAAAATATTCCATATATTTCCAAAAAAATGCCAAAAATCCAAAAAAGCCAAAAATTCATGAAAAAACCAAAAAAATTTAGAAAAAGCCAAAAAAGACTTGTATTTTTCCAAAATACCAAAAAAAATCGAAAAAAATCCGTTTTGTCCAAAAAATTAGAAAAAGACTCAAAAATGTTTTCCTCCCAAAATGCATGGAAAATCCCTCGAGCATCCAAAAAACCTCAGAGTTTAAACAAGATTAGGTACCGAAAGGGCATTAGTGATTAGCTAGTGTAATCAAGTTCCCGATCCTAATTTCTCTGGTTGCGCAGGAGCGAGTATTTCTCCCAATAATTCGCTTGGGTTTCTAATCGACCCACCCCGAACCAATTAGTGGTGACTTCGTTTTAAAATTAATTTACAAGTTAAAAATTTAAACTATTAAAGTCGTGAATTGGTGGACTTGGGAGAGTCCAGGCATAACTAATTTCAGCGGAGCCATTAGCCTCCGCCGACGCCCGTACCCGATTGTGGGCGCCAAAAAAAAAGAGAGATCGCGACAGCTTGGCGACTCCGCTGGGGACTTTGAGGACTTAGGCCATTTTATCTTTGTTTAAATGCTTTGCTGACTTGGATTTTTTTCTTTCTTTCTTTTGTGCAGGGTAATAACTTAATTTTTTTTTTATTCTGTTAAAATAAAATGTTTCGTGATTATAAACTGTTGTGCATCCTTAAATGTTTTAGCACTACACATGGCACACACAACCCGGCCGCCGGACCTGGGCCACCATAGGATATCTAGGATGGTGTCAAGAAAGATACGACCTCGAACGCGAGACTGCGATGTAGAGGTTGCCTTTCTTTTCCCCGAATTTCTTAGCCGAAGTTAGGAGGGTATGCTGCTAACGCGAGACTGCGATGGGCGGATATCCTTTTAATCTCAACAAACCTTCTCAGTTAGAAATCGAGCCACACGCTCCATGCGCATGTCTTTGTGCTTGCCATTTTTCTTTAAAAGTAAAATAATTTGTTTACATTTACTCAGTCTTTTTATTTGGCCCATGGCAATTTAGGATAAGCTTTTCAAGTCCCAGTCTATATGCAATGGGAAAGACGATATCCAGTTCATTCCTACTCCCAATGCAGAGCTCTTCAGATGGTGGGGTCAATTAGATCAGTTTGCCCAAAAGCGTGTGAAGGCCAAAGTCGGTCATCTCTTATCGTTGATCCAAATCACTGTTCGCCCTGAAGTCATACAAGCCATGGCACATTTATAGTGCCCGAAGACGGTTACTTTTATGTTTGGTAGGTTTGAGCTAACCCCAACCCTGGAAGAATACGGCATCATCACTGGAATGCCTCTTGAGAAAAAGCTTGTCAAGCCATCAACAGGCATCATCCCGCTGCGTGGGTTAGCGTGGCTTTTAAGAACTGAAGTCCATACTATGATACAAATTCTTGAAGATAACCATAATACCTGCCCACTAGAATTTATGAATGCATGTTTCCAAAATCAGCCTATGATCCAAAAAAGTGAAATTTTCCTCCTGGCATTTTTCGGACTCATCATCTTCCCCCATCAAATAAATGACATAAGTCCTAAGATGGCATGGATAGTTGATCAAATCTTGAGAGGGGGGAATTATGTCAACATGATTTTAACTGAGACATTCTTATCCTTTAATCGTTTTAAAGACAACACAAAGAAAATCATGCGAGCCTCTCCTGAAATTTTACAAGTCTGGTTCTTTTCTCACCTAAGCGAATTTCGAGACTTCATGCGATCGTCTGAAATGAATGCTTTCGAAAACCCATTACAAAAATTTATGGCTTTAGGACCATACATTCCCAATCAAAGCTGTTTAAATTAGGTAAACTTCCTAAGAGACCCAGCTTCTGAGGCATTCCAATGGTGTGCTAGTTGGTTCCATGAAAAGAGAGCTCGTTTCGCTTACAAGCGTTGTCTCCCAATTCTGTTGCTCGGCCTCACCGGCGCCGTTCTCTATTACCCATATCGGGTGGCACGACAATATGGAGCCCTTCAAGAGATCCCACCGCCTTTCAAGAGGATGCTCCCTCCAATTCTTTTCAACACAAGCCGTGACTACGCATTCAAAATTTCTACCGCTGAGGAAACCTGGGACAAGTGCCATCGCAAAAGGATCGTGGTACCTAAAGGGCTTGAGGAAGAAGAAAAAGTCCACCACACCTCCATGTCCTACATCCACAACCATCGTATCCCGACAAAATGGAAGCCATCAGTCCCTCACTCAATCAGCGAGAGCAACCAGCACGAGCAAGCAGAGCTCATGGAGAGGGATTTGGGAATGGACTGGATACACACCTCAGAGTCGGTCCAAGAAAGTAAGCATCTGCGCAAGCGCAAGACTCCCCGTCGCATATAAATTGGCAATCATGTGCCCCTTAGTGTTAATAGTGTGAAAGTTTTGTCCCATTGTTTAGGGACTTTTGTTTAATATCTAGTATTTCATTCTGTCATTTCAATTTCAAGTTTTAGATGTTAGGAGTTGGCAGTCTATAAATCCTCTTTTGATAAATAAAAAAGCAGTTAGACCATTGCCATGTGTCAATCTTTGTTTACTTTCGTACTCATTCATTGTTTTCGCAACGAACAGGTAATTATGAATTGCCGGTCACCAATAGCTCGCAAATGGCCTCATGCACTAGGGCCCGATAAGAATGATGTACAAAATTGCCTCATTAACATTGAAGACGGCGTAGGACAGATGTCCATTGTCCTTCGACAACTCTCAAGACAAATGAACTCTACTCAAGCTGAGCCCAACTCTGTAGTTGCCCTAAACACCATCATGATACCCGCAAATTTGCCAGAAAATAGCCAGTACCATAGACAGTTTGAAAGGATCATGAAAAAGTTAAGCCAGCTGCATGAACAGAATCCCATGGACCTGTCCAAGTACGCCGGCATTGAGATTCCTTAAGGGCTCAAAGCACCTGAATGCGAAAGGTATGTTGATACCTCCCGCCCAAAAGACCTACTTGCAGGCCTACCTGGTCCGAAGGATGATTCAATCGTACCAATTGAGCTTGACTGGCCCTGCCTTGCGATGGTACATTGTCAGGAAGATTAGTCCCCTTAAAACCTGGAGGGAACTAATTCATGTTTTTCACCAAGAGTATAATATTGACATCACCCCTGACATCATCTTGCCCTACGAAGAGTCGATGATTGCGAAGCACGAGGAGCCGTTAGTCGCTGAGGTAAGAGAGGAGCATGTCAATGAAGCCTTGCATAATAAATGGGTGACTGAGCAGCATCTTATTACTAAAAAGTTTCCCAGTAGGAAAGGCAAGGAGCCTTTGTATGAGATCAAAGACGCAGAGCCTGTTCAAGACCGAGGCACGACAGGACAACTCCCCAAGCTTACTCCAAGAGCTAGGGTCCAAAGAATACCAACCCCTATCAACCTGGAAAGTGAATCAAACAGTGAAACTCTAATGTCTCTCACTTCCCTTGACAGAATCGAGCTAGCAAAATGAAGGGCCCTACTCAAAAGATCTAGACTAGAAGCCAAGAGAAGAAAGCCTAAGCAGATCAATGCAGCATCTGCCGACGAGCCACCGCACCAAAGCTTCGAGCATTCCCAAGAATACAGCTTTGAAGGCTACCATCCCCTAGAGTACAACCCTGAAGACTTCCCGGCCCTAGAATACAATCCCAAGGACTTCCAGCATTATTTCAACAATGAAAATGACGATTCATCGTATAACTGTTTCCTACTCTCATCCGTGGATGAAGGCCCGTCAGAAGAGGAAGCATATGTCTTTATCCGCTACGATCCTAACGAAGTACTAAGCTCGTCCTTTGACCATGAGGATAGCTTCAATACTTCATCCTCATTCGGAAATTTTGACCAAGAAGAAAGTAATGGGGTAATCTCGGTAGAATCCAACTTCCCTGAAATAGAAAAATTCACCACTACAACAGATATGCAGTGGGAAAACCAGTGGCCTAACCAAGATACATCAAGCCTGTCTTGCGCTCATAGGATCATGACTCCTGAAGAGATGTGGATACCTAATCTCCGTAAGTATAATAACACAACTTGTCCATTGGCTCATTTGCAATATCTCCACGCTGAAATGAATCGGTACTATAGCCCGATGTCATTCGCAACTCAGGCCTTTCAAGAAAGTCTTACGGGGTTTGCATTACAATGGTTCATCACAGCAGACATCTACCTCATGAGAGATTGGAATGAGCTGTCTTCTGCATTCCTACTTCAGTATCAAAACCAGATTGGGACCGAAGTGCTTTGTCAGAACTTGGTTCACTTCAGAAGAAGACCAATGGAGGATTTCCAAGCGTATGCAGGGAGGTGGGAGGCTTTTATGATGCAAACTTACCATCAACTGGCCAAAGAAGAAATGATAAAACTGTTCATAGGGGCCTTACCTCGCAAGCATCGTTGTTGGTTGCATGGGTTGCACTTCCATAGCTTTAATGAAGTGGTCCTCTCATGCGAATACTTCGAGTCTACTGGAGGTGAGGAACTCAAAGGCGCTTGATTTCGGAACTAACACTATCAAAGCACTCCTTTACATAGGAGTTTTCATGGGCTTTACTTGTTTTTATAATTTCATGTTTCTTATCTTGTCTAGTGTGCTACTGTTGTATTTTCCATTCCAAGTACTCTATTGTACAGTTCTAATATTTTGTTTTGAGAGCATGAAGTGGTACTCTAAACCTGCCCAGTGATGCTATCCAACCATGAAAAGAAAATATCATCCAAGGAGAATACTGAGGGCTGGGCTTCCTCATGCTTTTTCTCCCTCAAAAACGTATTTTGAAAATAAAATATATATATGTATATATATTTCATCACCCAAAAGCTTTTGTCAAAACAAGATGATAAATTTAAGCACGTTTGTCTTTCTAACCCTCTCACTTTATGTTTCAGAACATCATCCCCTTTGATTTAGTGTGACAAAAGGTATTTGAAACTAGCACATCGTGTGAACAGACCAAACCCGAGAATACATTTTCAAGAAAGCGAGGGCAAACAGAAAGGAGCATCCCGTTTCAAAAAAGGGTAAGTCTTATTCCCTTAACATAATATTGAGAATGACAACCCCTCTCTTCTATTTACAGGATACAAAAGGTGAGACGTAATAGGTATAGGCATATGGTTGAAATCGAAGCATCCATGACATGCCTCACTCCTGCCCAACTCCATCCTAAGCCAAAGGACTATCTTGTCGCACGGCGCGCCCAAATAGCTAGATGCTACCGTTTCAACTTCAACATAAGGAAAAAGTTCTTTCTCTTCCTTTAACGTGATTATTGTCAACAGGAAGAAAATCTAGACAGTCAAAGAAATCTATAGCCCCACACCCTGGACAATGACTTTGGAATCTAGAAATTTCACTCCAGACGCATATTCTTCCAAGGAGTAATTGCCATCAGAAAGCTTGAGATTTTTTATCTTAGATTCCATAGAAGCTTGAGGTACATGACTTTTGCCCAATGATGCTATAGTTAAAGACAGAAGAAAAATTCCACAAAAGGAAGGCGTTGAAGATGAATCAACGACCAACAATCATGCATACTGGTCACAAAAGAGGAAGGCCAATTGAAGGAAATATTGAACTATGCCAAGACGAAGAGGCTGTCATCAGTATACAGAAACCCTTAGGAATCAACAAATACAAACTCTGGGGAAGGGTAATTTGGTATCGTTTCCAATACTCCCACTATCTGAACTCGCTTTTGACGTATTTTCCCTATTTGACAGGGAGCATCACAACTCAAGAACCAAACTCAATGGTTAGGTTTGGCAAATCAATATTGGCCAAGCTAGTACGTGGAAATGACCCACATCAAATTCACCTGGCTTCGTGTAAAAAGACATGTCATCCAGGAGCCAATTCAGAGAATAATTGACCTAACAAAGCAAGGGACATAGGACTTCGTGTCCCCCTCTCACTTCAGGTTCACCCAATCATCTGCAAACCAGTGAAGGGTAAAGTTGTATCTCTTCCAGTTATTCGACTCTTGAAAGAGTTCATGACTAACACATTCCCTCTTGTTTGTTGCAGGATCACCTGACTGTCAAAAACAAAGATAACAAATCAATGAGAAGCATGTCAGACTCTAAGAGGCTCTCCAAAGAGAAATGGCATCCTGAGGGCAAAAATAGAGATGCCCGATCAGATCTCCAACCCCGGCTGATCCTTCATATCAGATCTCCAACCCCGGCTGATCCTTCATGTGTCATATCCCTAATCACTAGGGATATCTATCGACACCCATTTGCGAATAACCCTTTTGATGTTCAAAATTTAACATATTTGGAAACACCATTATGTTAACTCCTAAAGTTGTCAATAGAGTCCTTTTTGAGTCAAAACCATTCACTTGTTTTGAAGAGTTCAAACTCCATCATATTCAAAATGTTGCATGTCGTTTCCAGATGAATTCTGCATGATGATTTTGCCTGTCTAAATCACTAATTCCACTAAGGATTATTAGAATAGACAGCTAAGTGAAGAATACAAGATTAATTGAGCATGCTGGATGAGGCGCGTCAGAATGATGACAGGCAAGCTATATCCTATACACAGTTCCCCCCATCTATACACTTGTGAGATGAGTGCAGAAGATTCCGTGACTGCAGGGTAAAGAGTTCTCTCGCGAATGGTACGATAACCAAAATAGTGAGAGGCATTCCATCGCTCACCCCATTGAGCCCCATACACTGACAAATTTCTGCTATACTCCCATCAAAGAACCACCCCACACTGGGGCAAGTCGAAAGCAAGTCAGCATCACAAGGTGAGAAAGAGGATAGAAATTTTCTTGCTTGCACTTGCATCAATCTTCGAGTGTCTTTATTGCATATGAACACTCGCGTTAATTTAAGTGCCCTAGAGTAATGAAGAGCAATTCTTTCTTTACACACTTGTATTCATTGTACAACCCAAGTGAGTCTGTAATTTTACCCTCACATCAAGACAAAGCAAAAGTTATTGCCATAGCCTGAGCGCCGGTTGAAGATGAAGACTCAAGAGTCTAATAACGGTGCTTCGATTAAACTTGCCTAGGCTAGTTCCTCCGACAACAAGAAAAAAAAAACAGGGGCATAAAAAAGCAGTGTACCTAGTAAAAGCAAGGTCAATGCCCATGAATGAAGAACTGGAATAAAAAAATAGGGGCATTAAAAAAGCAATATGCCTGGTAAAAGCAAGGCCAATGCCCCCCAGTCAAAAATACAGCTAAGAAAAAGTTGTTGTTGTGGTCCATAGAACCTCCATCTGACAAGAAAGACTAGTGACAAATGCCAAGACAATCACCAACTCTCACCCTCTTACATGTGAGCCAAGTCTACGTTACATCCCCATTGTAAAAGTCTCTTCAGACTATGGGCACTTCAATTAACGTAGGATTTCATATGTGTATAAGCATTGCTCGAAGAAGTACGAGCAAGATTACTCTATCTCTTTTCGCAGGATTCTTGACTAATAAACCCGGAGATGATCATGCAACATTTTTTTCCATCGGCTTCGACCTTGATGGTCCCCTCTGATGAGCCGCTGACCAAGACTTCATCATAGTTTCAACAAAGACCTCTCACATTGGTAAAGTTGTACCGTTTGCGAGAATACTCGAACCCCTGCTGACATGATGACAGTGAGATAGTGTGGTCCTTATAAATCCTGCATTAATGGTCAGGATAGCCTTTTCCATGAGAGTGAGCGAAAAGTCCCTTCAGACTGAAAGTCCCTCATCTGGCATGCTCAAGACATCTACATTCTAAATAAAAGTTGTCTTTCAAAATCTTCCCCAGTGGAACTCAGATGATGCAAAACTGACAAAATTGTCATGCATAAATCACATTTGAACTCATGAATTTACAGCATACTGTGCAAATAGTAGACATACTCTCAGAGGTCAGAGATATTGCTAGGTAAGCATATCCCTATCCCCATTTGTCTTAAAGTACCTACTGCTGTCCAGGTACTCTCTTCTTGACACTCGACCTATTCGAGTCGTCCCTTAAGTTTGGGTGCTTGCAACTGTCTAAGTATCCCCTTGTCTTTAAGTACCCACCACTTGCCGAGTACTCCCTCTTATTGACACTCGCCATGTTCGAGTTGTCCCCAGAGTATTGATATTTGCGACTATCCAGGTATCCCCCTATTTTTGAGTGCCTGCCGTTACTCAAGTGCTCTCTCTGTTGACACTCGACCTGTTCGAGTTGTCTTTAAAGTTTGGATGCCCGTGACTGTCCAAGTATCCTCTTGTCTTTGAGTACCGGCCACCGTTCGGATACTCCCTTTCCATGACATTCGACATGTCTGAGTTGTCCTCAAAATTGTATCATTGAATACTAGTAGCCATTCAAGTATTCCATCACATTGCGCACCTGTGGTTACCCAGGTATGCCTTCTTACACTTGGACCAGCCTGAGTGGTCCCAGATCATATCATTAAATACTTGTATTCATCCAAGTATTCCAGTACTTTGTACACTTGCGTCTATCCAGGTGTTCCACCCCTTTTAAGTGCCTGCGGCAATTCAGGTAAGCCTCATACCACATTCAAGTTTATAATACCAGGAGGTGAGAGACCTTCACGAATATGCGAGGCACGCCCTCGATATTCTCATTACCAGGAGGTGAGAGACCTTCATGAATATCTTAGGTACGCCCTCGATATTCCCAATTACCAGGAGGTGAGAGACCTTCATGAATATCCAAGGTACGTTCTCGATATTCCAACTACCAGGAGGTGAGAGACCTTCACGAATATCCCAGGTACGTCCTCGATATTCCCCTTTACCAGGAGGTGAGAGACCTTCATGAATATGTGAGGCACATCCTCAATATTCCCAATTACTAGGAGATGAGAGACCTTCACGAATATGCGAGACCCATCCTCGATATTCCCACTACCAAGAGGTGAGAGACCTTCACGAATATGCGAGACCCATCCTCGATATTCCCACTACCAAGAGGTGAGAGACCTTCACGAATATCCCAGGTACACCCTCGATATTTCCCAATTGCCAGGAGGTGGGACACCTTCACGAATATCCAAGGTATGTTCTCAATATTTCCAATTATCAAGTACCTCTTCGATACTTGTGAATGTCCAAGTATCCCCCAAGAATTCATACTTGTGATCATCCAAGTACCCATTCAATGCCTATGGTCAGTCAAATACCCATTTTGACGCCTGCAAATGCCCAAATACCCTTCAGGTTAGTACTTGTGAATATCCAGGTACTCATTGATATACTTGTGAATGTCCAGGTATCTTCCAAAATCGATGCCCTGAGAAAGGTCGGTGCATCCTCCTGAGAAAGGTCGGGTTCCAACTGGTGTCTTCGACAGAAGTCAGACACCCCACAAATCGATACCCTGAGAAAGGTCGGCGCATCTCCCGAGAAAGGTCGGGTACCAACTGGTGTCTTCGATAGAAGTCAGACACCCAACAAATCGATGCCCTGATAAAGATCGGCGCATCTCCTGAGAAAGGTCGGGTACCAACCGGTGTCCTTGATTAAGGTCAGGCACCCCCAACAAACAGATGCCCTAAGAAAGGTCGGCGCATCTCCCGTCAAGGCGACCGAAGAAAGGTTTGGGTCCTAGACAAACCAACTTATTGCTCTAACAAGCGATCGAAGAAAGGTTCGGGTCCTGGAAAAGCAATTCCCCGTCAAGGCGACTGAAGAAAGGTTCGGGTCCTAGACAAACCAACTTATTGCTCTAACAGGCGACCGAAGAAAGGTTCGGGTCTTAGACAAATCACTTATTACTCTAACAGGCGACTGAAGAATGGTTCGGGTCCTGGAAAAGCAGCCTCCTCATTTCACCAGGTAAGATGACGCCTTGATACTTGCCAAACTCGGGGTTCACACCCTATCTCACTCACTCCCGGTAAGTAACTACATGTATCTTCTTATCTGTCTTAGTATGTGTAAAGTTATATTGCTCTTTTTCCATAGAATAATAGATCCCAAATAAAATACAATCTGCTACGCATGCATGGATAAAATTTAGGCATTAGTTTGTCTTTGAATACAACCTCTGCGAGCTCACCTTTAAAGAGGGCATTTGTTGACGCCTAAATTTCATTTTTTTAATTAATTATGTTTTTTATATTTAGTTTTGCCTTTTTCGGATAATAAATAATATAAAAAAAAAAAAAAGGAAAAAAAAGAAAAGACAACCAAGGCCTAGCCCCCTTTTCTTTCCTTTTTTCCTCCACGCGGGCCTAGGGCCCGTCCCTCTTTTTCCCAAATCCGGCCCGGCCCCCTTCTCTTCTTCTTCTTCTTCCTTCTTCCATCTTCACCTACGCCTCTGCAGCTCACGCGCATAGAGGACACCGACACATGAAGGACGGCCTACTGCCGAGGAGAGTAGGCCGACGTCGGCCGGAGAGGATAAGATCTCAGGCACCATTTATGCTAAGCGAGCTTTGCTGGAAAGCGTCGGATGGGACACCGGTTCGGCCGTCGGGGGCCGCTTGGCACGCGAGGGGGACCGGTGGTCGAAGTTCCATCGACCAGCCACCCCTTCGCATATAAATAGCCCTCGATGTCGACAACGAAGAAGACACAGACAGATCGAGAGAGGGAGAGTCGAATCCAGGGCTTGCAAACCTCGGACCACCCACTGAGAGACTTCAAGGGAGGTCCGAGGTCAAACGGCCAAGGATCCGAGGCTCGCCGGAGGATAGGGTAGAGAGAGAGAGGGACGATTCGAAGTCGCAAGCCTCGGGCACCCCACTGAGAGACTTCAGGGGGGTCCAAGGACTCGCGGCCGCAGATCCGAGCCTCGTTGGAGGAGGAAGTAGAGAGAGAGAGAGAGAGAGAGAGAAGCTGAAGGGAAAAGGGGGTTCACGTGGGTATTGCCGCCCTCATCGCGCCGTTGCCAGGTAGCGTGCTGTCGCCGTCATCGTCGCCGTCGCCATTTCCCTCTCTGTAGCCCAGCCCTTGCTGCCGCCGCCGCCGCCGCCGCCATCGTTGCCGCTGCGCCTCAACCCTCTCCCCCCTCGGCGCCGTGATTCAAAAACCTTAGGGTTCCTAATTTTCCGGGTTGCGGCCTCGGGTCGTTGGGTCGAATCCGGGTCGAGAACCGGGTAGGGATTCCGCAATTTCGGGGACAGCGGGAGTCGGGTCGCGAGCCGAAGCCGAGTCGAGTAGGGTTTCGCCAGGGGGAGCGGGTTGTCGGGTCGGGGTCGTCGGGCCGGGCCGGGTGTCCCCGAATGCCCGGCCACGACACCGTTTCAATAAAGTTAAAAAAAAAAAAAAAAGAAAGAAAAAGACAAAAAAATCCGAGTCGGGCACGCATTGCGGGCCCGTCCGCGTTCGGGTTGCCGGCCCGGGTCGAACCCAACCCGTGGATCGACCGGGTTGGCCCTTTTTTTAATTTTATTTTAAATAAGTAATAAATAAATAATTTATTTTCCAAAAAAATCAAAAATATAATTTATTTTCGAAAAATATTAAAAATATTTTAATTCCCAAAAACCAAAAAATATTTAAAAATATTTTATTTTCCAAAAAAAAAAAAAAAAAAAAAATATTCCATATTTTCCAAAAAATGCCAAAAATCCAAAAAAAAAAAAAACCAAAAATTCATGAAAAAGCCAAAAAATTCAGAAAAAGCCAAAAAGACTTGTATTTTTCCAAAATACCAAAAAAATCCAAAAAAATCCCTTTTTTCCAAAAAATTAGAAAAAACTCAAAAAATGTTATTCCTCCCAAAAATGCATGGAAAATCCCTCGAACATCCAAAAATCTCAGGTTTAAACAAGATTAGGTACCGAAAGGGCATTAGTGATTAACTAGTGTAATCAAGTCCCCGATCCTAATTTCTCTAGTTGCGCAAGAGCGAGTATTTCTCCCGATACTTCGCTTGGGTTTCTAATCAACCCACCCCGAACCGATTAGTGGTGACTCCGTTTTAAAATTAATTTACAGGTTAAAAATTTAAACTATTAAAGTCGTGAATTGGTGGACTTGGGAGAGTCCAGGCATAACTAATTTCAGCCGAGCCATTAGCCTCCGCCGGCGCCCGTACCCGATTGCGGGCGCCAAAAAAAAAGAAGAAGTCGCGACAGACACTAAGTGCGTATGTACAGTTAGAGGGACTCAAGCCTTATAAGCTAGCCCAGGACTTCTCCCTAAGCGATGTGGGACGAGAGACATACCCTTAGCCTCGCCCACGTACTGCACCCTCGCTGTGGCCCCACACACTGTGAGAGTCAACTCTGATACCACCTGTAAGGACCTAGGCCTCCACTGTACACATATTGTCCGCTTTGGACATTAAGTCCTCACGGTTTTGTTCTTCTCAAGACAACCCATACTACCCCAAGAAAACGCGTATGTACAGTTAGATGGACCCAAGCCTTATAAACTAGCCCAGGACTCCCCCCTAAGCAATGTGGGATGGGAGACATGCCCTTAGCCTCGCCCGCATACTGCCGAGGCGATCTTAGTCCGTCCCTCCATACTACCCCGGGTTTGGGTCTTTACAAAATCTAACGATTTTGCATATATAACATCTGCCTTTCCTATCTACATGTCGAGCAACCCTCTTGAGTCCGCAATTTATGCATCACCCTTTGAGCATTATCATTAGAGTCTTCTAAAGAAATAAGTCGGCTAAGCCTGTTAAATGAGTGGGTTGAATTGAGTCGAAAAAAATGTCTGACCCACTTAACCCACATTAACCCATTTTTATGCTATACAATTTTAGAGTTCTATACCCAACCCGATTAACACCTAACATATAACCGATACAATCCATATTACTAAAAAAATCCATAACTAACCCAATTTATGCAAACTCGTACCCATTCGCTCAAACAACTTTAAGCCTTTCATATAAATCTATCATTTAGATAAAATTTTATATCAATTTAAAAAATAATAAACCAAATAAAAAGTCGCCACTCGTTGTCGCTTGCCTAACCAACTCAGCTAACGTTGTCTCTCCTCCGTCCAAGCCCCACGCCGCTGCTGTGGAGACCCCAAACATAGTCGCCTCTCTCGCGCACGCGCGATATCGAATAAGAGGTTGTGAACCTATGTCTAACTTCACTGATCATTGTGGTTGTGGCATCGCCATGACCCAAGCCCATCTATATAATTTCTATTTTGAATGCAATAACAAAGTAACCAATGACATTACTCGGTCATCATCGTAGCCATTGTCAGCACAATCACATTAATGTTGTTGGAAACTTTTGTAAATTAAAATTTTGAATCTTAAGGTAAACATTAAATTAAGAAAAGATCTAAATTGTTTCCACCAAACGATCTCCAAAGATTGATAAAAATAAAAATAAAAGTAAATTATATTAAAGTTGCGCTCCAACATCTCTTTAGATGTGCAACAATCTATGTAAATCACTGCAGATATGTACCGTGGGCCACAAGGGAGTACAACGTGCTTGTTGTTCATATTTATTTGCTTCAGTTTTTTAACAAAAGCAATCCAACCGAATATATTAACAAATTTGGACTTGCACTCTATTCTTGGCCCGGTCTTTGGGCTTTTTTATTCAAAGAATGAAGATGCATTATATTCAGTGAGATATTGTTTGATGCAGTGCATATTTTATTCGGACCTGGAAAAATGATAATAATCCCCTGTCAAATTTCATTATTTCTATTGAAAATCAGCCCATACACTAGACATTTTTAGATACAAACCAAATATCCTCCCAAGCGTACATTCCTCCCATCAATTTTATGAAAAACTTACAATATTTCCCATCGTAGTTCATCTCTCCAAGAGCTGCGCGTTTTGCTGATTTTCCTTTCCAGTTTTCCTTTGAGTCAAGTCTCCAGACCTGTTTTCGTCTTAGAAGTCCAAGCGAGTAGAAACATGGATCGTTTAAGCGACCCATCATGACCCATTTTACTAAGTCTTAACCCATTTTGCCCCCACTTTGTTGCCAAACAACTTACCCATTCTACAAGGGGCCATTAAATGTGAGTTGCAAAATCAGTTTGTGATTCATTTTACCAGCTTTAGTGACCACACGGATAATTCTGATCTATGACCAAAGATTTCGATTTATGGGTTTATCAATATAGCTTCCTTTAAGACACAAAATAAAGCAGTTTAACACGTAGTCACTTTTACCGTTTCCTAACTAGTAAGCTGAAGACCCTTTTCTGATTTTATTTGTATCACCTTTTCTAATGTATAAAATAAGTGACAGAATCATGTAATCTCGTGCTGAAGCCAATGTTTTGCTATATCAGGCTCAATGTTATATGATCCGACAGTGCCTATATCATTGGGCCTCGCTTGGATTCTGATTAATTTAATACATTGGCCCATAGTCCTAAATGGATCCTACCATCGTCAAAGGACGGAAAAATAAGTGTTTATTCCCATGGATTAATGATATTTAAACAACGAATTTTGGAACGGGCCAGCAACGACAGCCATATTTCTTTATGACCGATATCTATTGTTTCCACAAAAAATAAATAAATAAATAAAATAAAATAAAATAAAAATTGAAACCTTTCAAAATATCCAAACATTGAAAATATAGAATCATATGGAATCTTTTCAAAGTATTTTTGCATTTAAAGTAATTTGTTTTCAGTTTGAAAATATAGAAGTAGGGTCACGAAGACAAGTTAGAAGTAGGTGAATAACACCACCAAATAGCCCCTGCCTTCATGATACAAAACTTAAATTTTGCTAGACTTTCATCAAAGGTCACTGCAATTTCCATCTTGATAAACCAGATTGAAAATGAAATCGAAGCCGAGCTGCAATTCTAGTGGTCCACTTGAAAGTGAGGATATATGATGTCAAGGATGATGTGAGGTACTTTCTCCAAGATAAAAATACCTTAAATGAAAAAAAAGAAATTCAGACGCAAGGGTTAGGACAAAAACAGAAAATAGGAACTTGCAAAGCATATCAGGTTCACCTGTCTGGTCTTCAATTTCCGTTCGGAAAGAACAAAAAGGAAAGAGATTTTCCACAAATATAGGGTCAAATTAACCTAAATCTATCATTAGCACCAACCAAAATTGATAGTCAAGTGTAGCGATGAAGCCACCATAGTAATGTTCCAAGCATCAAGAGGACTACATTGACACTAATCCTGCAGAGAAAGTTACATATGTACGGAAATTGATAAAACCGTCAAAGCCTATAATGGACGCTACGCCAAGTACCAATAGCTCCAAATCCGGGAGGAGGTCTCTTCACGCCATCACCCGTAGCCAAGGGCCTAGGACCCACCGACACAGTCGATAAGGCTTTTTTGATAAAGACATACAACCAATGTGATTCGTATATATAGGGAATAAATCAACGCGGTAATCTAGAGCTTAGTCCCTTGACTAACAAGTCGGTTCAGCATCTATGTGGAATGAGGGCATTTTGTTGAAGATACTAACTTCAAGATTAGCTTAGACAAGAGCAGGAATATCAAGAAAATTGGACCAAGCATCGTGAAAAGAAAATCTTGTTGGTTCAGCTTTCCAATGTATGAATGACTTTGACTCTTGGTTTCTTCCTTTGTTGTTGAATAGAGCAGTTAAAACTGTGTTCTTGCTTTACCAATGTCCAGTCCGCCTATGTTTCAAGTCTAGCTTGATCACTCAACGTACGATCTTGAGTTGGAGTGCTCACTGCTCAGATTCATTGTATGTTATTTAGTTGGACCAGTAGCGTCTTCTTCACTCTAGGGTATGCCCGTACTCGTCCATTGGTCTCGGCATTCGAACTTAAATAAGACCTCTCGTATGATGCCGGCCTAAATGCTTCTATCTGCGTATTCCATGAAAATGCCCTGGTCTCAGTAAGTTTCCACATATTACTCTGCGCGTTTTTTGACTCCTTCTTTGAGATCTCTTACCTCACCCTCACTCCAAGCACACACAGATATATACTTCCCCTGTGAATTATGTTTCTAAACCTGTCCGCTCGAACCTTGTTTGGTACAGCCTGGATAGCAACAACGGTAGTCCATGATCGTTCACACGCCCAATTTTCTTGCTTTGCTTATCTCTCTGCACCACCCACCTCCGTCTTGGCTCCAACACCATCTCCACCAACCAGTCCCTCTCCGGCAACCAAACCTTAATCTCCTCTAGCCGCTGTTAAAGAGACAGAACAAAGAAGAGTAGAACAGAAGCTGATAGAAGCAAAGAGGAGTAGAGCAAACTTGAAGAAAAGATGAAAGATGAGCTGGCCAACTATAAAGAAGTTGAAGAAACAGAAGCTGACCTGGTGATCCGTAGAAAAGCTGAGTTGGCAATCCTTGTGAAGAATCTGAATATACAAGCTGATCAAATGGAGCTGCACGTGTGTCACGTTTAATCATTCTGTTACTAAAGTTGTTATTTCTGGTTTGCACTTTAGTATAAAAGGATTTGAAGAAAACTGTTGTACGAGTATGATTCATTCTGTTGAAAGCTTGAATTACTCTATTCTCTGAATTTCCTCTGTTCTTCTCGAAGTTCTCTCTGTTCTTTCTGTATCTTTGTTCTTCTTCATATAGCAGAACCTTGTAAGATTGAATGAGAAGAAAGGTTGAAGGAAATATTCAATTGATGTATTGCAACTGATTGTTCAGCAATTACAGAATACAGAAATCTCTTGAATACAGGTTCTTCTCTAGATTATGTTTCTTCTCATGGTATCAGAGCATGTTTCCTGGGAGTTCTAGATCTAATATGTGTTACTGAAAGTCTGTGTGAAAGATCACATGAACAAGACATTACGAAGATCTTGTTGATTTCTCAATAAGCTGATTTTCGCAATTTACTTGATTGTTCCTCGCATCTTCAAAGTTTCCTAAAGAAATAGTATGGCAACGAGAGTGCAGAAGTATCCTTTTCCTATCCATGTGAATATAGCCAACTTTGTTACAATCAAGTTGAATGAAGAGAATTTTCTGTTATGGCAAGCGCAATTTAGCAGGTTTATGAAAAGTCAAGATTTGATTGGCTTTATTAATGGTGAAACATTATCACCTGCTCAAATGATGCAAACTGAGATTGGAGAAGTGATGAATCCTGATCACCTGGAATGGACAAAAACCGATCAACTAATCTCATCATGGATAAGCGGTGCAGTATCAGAGAATATTTTAAGCTTGATAATTGGCTTAGAAACTTCATTCGAGGTATGGCAGGCTCTTATAAACCGGTTTACTCAGAAGTCTGTAGCAAAAGAATTTGAGTTAAGATGAAAATTACAGGCTTGTAGGAAGAGAGATAGACCATTAAGTGAATACCTTCGAGAATTTAAAACTATCTGTGATCAATTGAATGCAATTGGAAAGCCTGTTGATGATATAATCAGGATGTTTGGCATACTTGAAGGGTTAGGTTCTGAATATGAAACCTTTAGAACAACCATGTACTGTCTTAAACCCCAGCCAGAGTATGATGAGGTTATCTCCCAACTTGAGAGATTTGAAACTAGATTGCAAACATATTCTATGAACCAGTACAATACTAACCTGGCATATTATGGACAAAGAAAGACTGAAACAGGTCTGCAGAGGTTTAATTCTAGTAATCAAGGAGGAAGTATTCAAGGGGGATACAACTCTGGCAGAGGACAGTTCATTAATAGAAGAGGTCGTGGAAATAATTTTCTTTGGAAAGGGAAGGAATCAATAGAATACTCGAACTTGACAAAGCAATATCGAGGTCAATAAGGGTAATTGGTCTAACCATGGACAAGGGTTTAGACCATACACAAACTCTTCTCAGAGATATCAAGGTGTTAGATCCTATCCACCTCAAGGGTCAAATGGTGATAAGCTCGTACAGGATACAAAGCCAATGAATAATGGTCCTCTGGAATGTCAAATCTGTAAGAGATCAGGTCATACAGCACTTAGATGCTGGTATCGCTTTGATAATTCATATCAAGCAGATGAAATACCAACTGCTCTAGCAGCTATGCATATTGAAGAACCATATGGCTCTGAATAGTATCTAGACACAGGGGCTACATCACACATTACAGCAAATGCTGGTATGATTCAAAACTATGTTGCATATAGTGGTAATGATACAATTATGATAGGAGATGGGTCCTATTTATCAATCTCATGTATTGGTAATGGAACCTTAAATACAGCAACTAGTATATTACCACTAAATGATGTTTTAATAGTCCCTGGTCTTTTATATTTGACAAACATGGGGTATATATGAAGGACAATTACAATCATACAACAGTGAAGCTAGGAAGGAAAATCAAGGGGCTATATCAAGTGGAATCTAGAGGAACAGAAGCTTTCTTCACTCAGGCTCAACATGAAGTAGGAGAAGATGTCTGGCATCAAAGACTTGCTCATACCAGCTTAAAAACAGTAAAGATTCTGCAGAGTCAACATCTAATTCAATATAAGTCGAATGCTCCAAGTATGTGTAGCAGCTGTCAAATTGCTAAGAGCTCAGCTTTGCCCTTTCCTATCTCAGAACATATCTCTAATGTTCCTCTAGAAAAGATACATTGTGATGTATGGGGACCATCACCAATTTCATCTGTTCAGAAGTTTCATTACTATGTCATCTTTGTGGATGATTTCTCTCGATATAGCTGGATATATCCAATGAGACAGAAGTCAGAAGTATATGACGTGTTTGTTTTGTTTCAAAGACTAGTAGAGAATCAACTCGATCACAAGATCAAAGTGTTTCAAAGTGATGGAGGAGGAGAATTCACAAACATCAAATTTCATAATCATCTACAACAGTGTGGGATTAAACATAACATCTCTTGTCCTTATACACCATAACAAAATGGTGTCTCCGAGAGGAAGCATCGACATGTGGTTGAATTGGGTCTAGCAATGCTGTATCATGCAAGAGTACCATTAAAAACTTTGGGTAGATGCCTTCATGACAGCAGTCTATGTAATCAATATGCTCCCCACAACAAAACTGAATATGAACTCACCTCACTATAAGCTGTACAAACAGAGACCAAATTATGCTCATCTACGGGTTTTTGGATCAGCTTGTTATCCTTGCCTCAGATCCTATACAAAGCATAAATTTGATCCAAGGTCTCTCATGTGTATATTTCTTGGATACAGTGAGAAACATAAAGGCTACATGTGTCTTTTGCCTACTAATGGACGTGTCTATATTAGTAGACATGTAGTTTTTGATGAAAAAGAATTGCCCTTTACTCGATAAACTACTTCTGAATATCGACAAGGATCTGAACTATACAAGCATTGGATAAGAAGTTCAGCATCTACTACATCCAATACTACCAAACAGATTCAGCCACAAGCCAATAAATCAAGTGAATCTTTGCAGAGTACTAGATCAAGTCAGATCACTCCAGAAATACAGAACAGTGAGATCAGCAATGTAAATCATGCAGTTATGCCACAAATGAACATAGTACCTAATGCTGAGCTTCAGATCACTCCTAATAATGCATTCAATAATGTTGAAACACCTCAGATATCTCCAGATATTGAACAACAAGTGTCTATTAGTCAGGAATCTGACTTGACATCTCCTGCTAACATAGAACAACCACAAATTAGTCCTATATCAGAAGTCACACAAGGTACATTATCTACTCATCCTATGCAGACTAGACTAAGATCTGGGATTATTAAAGCAAATCCCAAATATGCATGTTTGGTTGAATATCAGGTTCCAATTGAACCAAAGTCAGTAAAATCTGCATTAGCACACACAAGATGGTGTCAAGCAATGCATGAAGAAATGGATGCTTTATATCAAAACAAAACCTGGGAGTTAGTCCCTAGAAATGATCAAATGAATGTTATTGGCTGCAAATGGGTGTTTAAAACTAAACTTGCACCAGATGGCAGTTTAGATAGACTGAAAGCTCGACTTGTAGCCAAAGGTTTTCATCAAGAAGAAGGTCTTGATTTCACAGAAACCTATAGTCCTGTAGTAAAGCATGCTACAACCCGAATAATTCTCTCAGTAGCAATGGTAAAACAGTGGCCAATTCATCAGTTAGATGTTAAAAATGCCTTCTTACATGGTAACTTGAGTGAAACAGTTTATATGGAACAGCCACCAGGTTTTAAAGAATCACAGAGACCTCATCATGTTTGTCTTCTTAGAAAATCCCTCTATGGACTTCGACAAGCCCCTCGAGCTTGGTTTGACAAGTTGAGCAGTTTCTTACTAGAATATGGGTTCTTTTGTAGCTCAAGTGATCCTTCCTTGTTCATTCTACATGCTGGTAAAGAAACAATCCTCTTACTACTATATGTTGATGATATCCTTTTAACTGGAAGCTCATCTCAAGTTTTCTCTGGTCTCATTACTGCTCTAAGTCTTCAGTTTCATATGAAGGATCTTGGTTCACTACACTATTTCCTTGGCATTGAAGTTAAGCGTACCCCTGACCATTTGTTCCTTTGCCAAGCCAAATACGCTATAGATCTTCTCACCCGAACCCATATGCTCGAGTCTAAACCAATTTCAACTCCCCTTTCATTAAGACCAACCATTTTGATCAATGACTCTATGGCCTTGTCAAATCCTGCTAAGTATAGAAGCATTGTTGGTGGCCTCCAATACCTCACCTTAACTCGGCCAGACATTGCCTATGCCACTAATCTACTCTGCCAGAAAATGCAGAAACCTACCATTGCAGATCTCCATAGAATGAAAAGAAATCGAGATATGTTAAAGGTACAATCCACTTTGGCTTATTCATTCATTCACAAAGCACCATGCATCTCTATGGATTCTCAGATGCAGACTGGGCTAGATGTACTGAAACCAGAAGATCAACAACTGGATTTTGCACATATCTTGGCTCCAATCTCATCTCTTGGGCAGCAAAGAAACAGCCAACAGTTAGTAGGTCTTCTACAGAGGCTGAGTACCGTGCACTTGCATCAACCACTGCTGATCTCACTTGGATCAGCTTTGTCTTACGAGACATCGGTTGTTCTCTTACTCCTCCAATTCATCTATACTGTGACAATAAATCAGCTATCTCACTCACTGTTAATCCTGTCTTACATGCTCGAACAAAACATATTGAAGTAGATTTTCACTTTGTTCGAGAAAATGTATCTTCTGGGTCGTTACATGTAAAATATATTCCTAGTAATTACCAACTTGCTGATATCTTTACAAAACCTTTGTCAAGAATAGCACATTCTCATCTACGAGTCAAATTGGGAATTTGTACTCTTCCCATTCCCAATTTGAGGGGGGATGTTAAAGAGACAGAACAAAGAAGAGTAGAACAGAAGTTGATAGAAGCAAAGAGGAGTAGAGCAAACTTGAAGAAAAGATGAAAGATGAGCTGGCCAACTATAAAGAAGTTGAAGAAACAGAAGCTGACCTGGTGATCTGTAGAAAAGCTGAGTTGGCAATCCTTGTGAAGAATCTGAATATACAAGCTGATCAAATGGAGCTGCACGTGTGTCACGTTTAATCATTCTGTTACTAAAGTTGTTATTTCTGGTTTGCACTTTAGTATAAAAGGATTTGAAGAAAACTGTTGTACGAGTATGATTCATTCTGCTGAAAGCTTGAATTACTCTGTTCTCTGAATTTCCTCTGTTCTTCTCGAAGTTCTCTCTGTTCTTTCTGTATCTTTGTTCTTCTTCATATAGCAAAACCTTGTAAGATTGAATGAGAAGAAAGGTTGAAGGAAATATTCAATTGATGTATTGCAACTGATTGTTCAGCAATTACAGAATACAGAAATCTCTTGAATACAGGTTCTTCTCTAGATTCTGTTTCTTCTCAGCCGCAACTTCAAGCTCGGCTTCTTCACACCAGGTAACTCCTCGTACTCCTACATAGGCATCTGGTACAACAAAATCAGCGTGCAAACGGTCGTCTGGGTCTCCAACAGAGACAACCCTGTCACCGATAGGTACTCCACTGAACTTAAGATCTCGGGTGGAAATCTTGTAATGGTCAACGACTCTGAAGTCCCCGTTTGGTCCACGAATCTGACTCCTTCATCTGGGTCGAGCTCCACGGTGGCGGTTCTTGGGGATGATGGCAACTTCGCTCTCAAAGACGGGCTGAATTCTTCCGTGACTCTGTGGCGAGCTTCGATCACCTGACGCACACGTGGCTTCGGGGTGCGAAAATGGGAATCGACAAGCGCACGAGCACGAGTCAGCTATTGACATCATAGAAGAACGCCGAGGATCCTTCGACAGGTTTGTTCTCTTTCCAGCTCGAGCCATCTAGTGAGTACTACATATGGTGGAATAGGAATGAGCATTACTGGACCACTGGGGTGTGGGACGAAAATTTTCTCTTTGGTCCCTGAAATGAGATTGAACTATATTTACGATTTCAAAGTTGTGGACAACGAGAACGAGAGCTACTTCACCTAAGTGTACACCAATGCCAACACCATATCAAGGTTTGTGATGGATTTTCTGGGCAGAACAAGATGGTGTCCTGGTTGCCTTCTTCACTACCGTGGAACTTGTTCTGGTCTCAGCCCCAGCAACAATGCGAGGTGTAGAGACTTTGCGGGCCTTTTGGTGTTTGCAGCGAGGGTACTGACAATTTCTGCAGCTGCTTGCCAGGGTTTAGCATCAGCTCTCTGAGTGATTGGTCTGGCAGCTGCAAGAGGGATTCGGACTTGAATTGTGCGGCAAATGCTTCAAATGCGGAGAAAGACCATTTCTTGCTAAGGTCGAACATGAAATTGCCTGATGATCCCCAATCTTTAGTTGTCCGGAGCAATCAGGAATGCCGAGCTGCTTGTTTGAGCAATTGCTCTTGCACGGCTTATGCTTTCAAGGATAATGCCTGCTCAATTTGGATTGGGGATCTCTTCAATGCACAACAGCTCGCACAAGGCGATACTACTGGAAGTAGCTCCTATCTCGGGCTTGTTGCCTCCACCGTTGAGGATCCAAGCAAGAAGAGCAATGTGAGTGCCGTGGTTGCTGGGTCTGTTAGCACCACGATAGCCATATTAGCCATTGTCTTGTTCGGCGTTTGGAGATGGAGGAGAAGGGCAATTGTAACAACAAAGACAGTGGAGGGTTCACTGATAGCTTTTGCATACAGGGACTTGCCAGTAGCAACAAAGAATTTCTCAGAGAAGTTGGGTGGGGGCAGGTTCGGTTCAGATTTTAAAGGAACATTCCCGATTCAATTCACATAGTGGTCAAGAAGCTTGAAAGCATAAGCCAAGGAGAGAAGCAATTCGGAACAGAAGTAATCACAATCGGCACCATCCAGCATGTGAATCTTGTCAGGCTTCGTGGGTTCTGCTTTGAAGGTTACACAAGGCTGTTGGTCTACAATTTCATGCCAAATGGTTCGTTAGACTATCATGTCTTTCGTAGAAAGGACTCGAAGACCTTGGATTGGAAAACGAGGTACCAAATTGCTTTGGGAACGGCTTGAGGTCTGGCTTATCTCCATGAAAAGTGCAGAGACTGCATCATACATTGTGACATCAAGCCAGAGAACATCCTTCTAGATGCTGATGTATGTCCAAAAGTGGCAGATTTTGGCATGGCAAAGCTTGTTGGCCGAGATTTCAGCAGGGTGTTGACAACCATGAGAGGCACAAGAGGGTATCTTGCGCCGGAGTGGATCTCTGGAGTGGCCATAACAGTAAAATCTGATGTTTATAGCTATGGGATGATGCTTTTTGAGTTTGTGTCGGGAAGGAGGAACTTAGAGCTATCGAAAAATGGGGCCATCAAGTTCTTCCCAACATGGGCTGCTAGTAAATTAGCCGAAGGAGGTGACCTGCTTAATCTTTTGGACCCAAACTTGATGGCAAATGCCAATACTGAAGAGCTAACTAGGATTAGCAGAGTCGCTTGTCGGTGTGTCCAAGATGAGGAAACTCACAGGCCATCGATGGGGCAGGTTGTTCAAATACTCGAGGGGGTGTTGGATGTGATCCTGCCCAGGATACCGAGTCCTTCAACTGTTTCTTAGTAATCAGGAGCATGGAGTTTTTTTCACTGAGTCGTCATCGTTGAACCAGAGTCCCCAGATGAGGAGTAACAACCTAAAATGCTTCCTTGCAGAAGCAAAATAGTTCATCTTCAACAAAGTCCAAGTCTTGAGGATGATAAGATAAGAGCTTAGTACAAGAAGTGCTTCAGTTAGTGCATATACTCTTCTACTTTTTCTGTAGTCAACAAAGAATCTCAGCATTTGGGGATTGGCTTTCTTGGGGCTTTTTTCCCTAGCTATTTTTGTTACATATATACAAGCAAGCTTGGATGACCGGTTGTAAAGACCCTTCACCTGTATAATGATCTGTTCTCTGCTTTTTGAGATCCAAGGTGATATTGGAAATTAGCATCGAAAACTTTCTGATAATTTTGGCACTGGAATTGGGATCTAACGTATTGGTATCTCCTAGCTTGGATCCCAGCTGGTGCCTCACATGGTTCTCAAATCTGCCCCCATCGCATGCAAAGCAAGCTGTAAGGCTTGGCATTTCTAATTTATAACTCCTTTTGCTACTTGCTTGGTTTATACAATGAGTCATGGTATGAAAATCACCCTTGAAACTACGGCTTGCTAGGACCGGAATATTAGATCATGATAATTTCCAACTGATCTATGTATTACTAGCAGATCCTAATGTTGAAGCTGTAGGATGTTAATGCCCGCTCCATTTTTCACATAGCATTTATATCTCTTCTAAGGTTGAGTTTTTTTAATCACCTCATCGCTTTATGTTTCGAATATGAGTACTCGAACCTTTTAGCAAAACTGATTTATAACGTGATGGATGAGACTTTTGTTGGGTGCTCTTACTCAATTTATAAGTTCTGTAAAACCAAATTCAGTATCTCAATGTTACTTGTTAAAAATCTCTATTGTTTGTTCTGGTGGGAAATTGGTTGAGTTTCTCATTTCAATCGGGTTGATTCAAACAGTATTTTCCATTGCAAGAGGGGATTAAATGCAAGTCCAAGTCCACTTTAATTTATCGTTGAAGAAGCCTGTTTTGGAAGGCCTAGCTTTTATTTTTCAGTTCATAATCTATTCATATCAAGGCTAATCTTGTTCGGCCTTCACAATACCATAGTCCCCTCACTTTTGCCAAGCTTCGCCTCATTTGTTTTTCCTTGTTGCCATTACACCTTTTTTCTTTTCCTTTCTCCTATACACAATTCTTTAAATACTTTCAATATGATGTGTTGTTTTTTTTTTTTTTTTGGTAAGGTTGATATGATGTGTTGTTTCACTTTTCTTGTGGTAATTATTTTACTCTTATTGTTGATCCTTCTCTAGTGAGGAAAAAATACCAAAAAAGTCATAAATATATTACATTGGTACCAATTTAATGTTAAACTTTTTCACATTAGTACTAATTCGGTCAATCTGGCCAATTTTGGCTGGCCAGTGTTGATGTGCACGTCGACCAAAATTAGGCTGATGGACTGAATTGGTACCAATATAAAAAAATTATGATTGAATTGGTCTAATTAAAAGATTTAGAACTGAATTGATTTCAATACAATAGGTTTATGACTTTTTTTTTATACTTTTCCCTTCTCAGATGCTAGAGGTGCTATTATAATATCTTAACTTCCTTTAGCAATAAAAAGACGTGTAATCTGCTTAAATCTTTATTTAGTTGTGCTTCTACAAAAATCAACCCTCTCTATGATCATTTATTTTAAAGTTATATCTCAAATTTGAATTCGTGAAAGAAATTTGACTAGAGATGAATTGTAAGAAACTAGGTCAATTAAGGAAAATCCTAAAGCCGAATATTTCTGGACGTCGGTAAAGGAAATCTAGATTTCATATTTGGCGTCAGAGTCCAAAGAGCAAATTTGGACCTTAAGTTGCCGATTCGTTAACTCCAACAAAAGGCCAGAACTTGTAGATTATGAAAATCAATTTCCGCATGGGAGTTGGTCAACACAACAACCGAACAAGAAAGATCGGAGTTGGACTGGGTTTCCTTCTTCAATCGGTCAACTTGGCTATTATATACGGAATAACACCTTGAAAAATCCAAAATTGACATATTTATAACAAATTTACCAAAATCTAAATTTATTCAAATTTGTACACCTACGATAAATTCACCTTAAATAATTTTTTTAACTATAAAAAATCTCAAACTAGCACATCTGTCACAAATAGAGAGTAAAATCCAAAATTGATACAACATTAATTGTCAAATGTCATTCAATTCAACAATTTGATAATAAAATTTAAAGGAAATTAATGGACGGTAAATTTGTTACAAGTATATCAAAGTTTTAGATAAATCTTATTACTGGTTCACGATTTATTATGAAATTACCATAAATATAAATATACAATTGTGGATTGCTCCGTTGGTTATGAAGAAATATTAAAGTGTAGTTCTTAGTGAATGTCAAGGAAGTTCTATATTTGTTAGTGACGGCCAATTGGCACTGCAGGTTTGGTAGTGGGTTCTTCACGGAATAACATTAATAGCTTATGTGTTGGACTCAATTAAATCTTGTGAGGATTTATTTAATTCATTTTTGAGATTGAGATATTATTTCGTGAAGAATTGTAAGTTTAAATACTACGTGAATTATTGAGTATAATTGGATCTTGGAAAACATAATAATGTTTGAGTAATTTGAGTCTGGTTGTACTTTTCATTGGATTTGCTCGATCTAGAGTGAATTCTTTGCTGCTCTCTCAATTGACATATGTCACATCAATAGAATCATTTAAATTTGGTGTCCAATTTATTTTCTTATTTTGTCTATTTCATTGTTCGATCAGTTAGATTTCACAATAATTTAAAAGATGAAGGCATTGATAAATGGTCTCTCTACTTTTGCTCAACAATCAAAGTCATTCTTTTAATATATTTTAAGAAAAAAATCGCAAAAACTCCATATTTTGTCGATTGTGATATATTTACTCTAAACTATTTTTGGTGACACCAAAAACTCTAAATTTATACTTGTATGACACATTTATCCTAATTTTTTTTCTATAACACCAAAGTTTTTGGGGTTAATATGTCACATCATACAAATTTGAAGTTTTAGGTGGCACATTATATAAGTTTAGAGTAAATATGCAATATAAGTATGAATTTGGAGTTTTTGGTGTCATAAAATAAGTTTGGGATATATATATCACTCTAAATATAATTTAGAGTTTTCGGTGATTTTACATTTCTTTGGATTTGAAACCGTTCTTCCACTTAAGTGCCATTGGTCGTCCCTGTGTTGGAACACTATTAGCTATTTTTTGGTGTCAATTTTTATTTTATTTGTTGAGGATTTTTCTTTCTTTCTCCAAATGTAGGCTGTCTTTCTCCTTTTTAGGTTATTCATTTTACGAAAACTAAAACCCACAAAATATATTGCCTACACTAATGCAAAAACACGATTATTTGTATAGACTCAAGACAAGCAATTGAGTAGCTATGGGCAGTGAGCTCTGTGGCTCATGACTTGAGCAAATATGACTGCTACAAGATCAAAGCTCATGCGGCAATGCCATGAGCTCAAAGATTAAGTAGCCATGGCTCAAGCTTTGTGACTCAAATAGACATCATGGCCATGGCCATCTGCGAGCTTGAGCTTGAATAGCCATGGCCAATGCTAACTTAGAGTTGGAGCTCATGGTAATAGTGGGTCATAATGGAGCTCTCTCGTAATTGTGCCATTTTTTTTTTTTTTTAATGTTTATGTTGCCTAATTTAGCACCTGTTTTTCCTAAAATAATTATATGAGCGGAGTACCACACAATAGGTATGCTGGCATCTTGTTCATAAAAATTGAATGGCAAAGTATAACGGAATGATTAGTGGTGATACTTCAAGCCACAAAAAAATCTTAAGCTTTATCAACTGTGACACATTTATTCCAATTTTTTTTTTGTAACATCAAAAATCCCAAACTCGTACACGTGTAGTAATACATTTATCCAAAACTTTTTTTTTTTACACCAAAAAACCCAAACTTATACTTTTGTAACATCAAAACCCTAAACTTTTGTTTTGTAACAATAAAAACCCGAGACTAATAGTCAAGTCACACATCTACCCCAAAAATTTGGTGTCATAGAAAAAGTTTGAGGTATTTGGTGTCACAAAAAGAAAAGTTTGAGGTTTTTTATGTCACAAAACAAAAGTATGGAGTAAATGTGTGACACTGCAATATTTTGAGATAAATGAGTCACATAGGTAAAAGTTTGAAATTTTTAATATTACAAAAAAAAAAAAAAAGTTTGGGGTAAATATTTCACAATGGTCATAATTTAAGGTTTTTTGTGGCTTTTACCATACTTTTAAATAGTAGAGAGATGCTTTAAAAAAGTAGAGGGGATTTTGATTTTCAGGCTAAAATATAAGGGCCACCGGTAAATCGAATCCATAAAGAAAGTGGCATATGTATAGGAATTGATAAAACAGTAAAAGATTATAATGGACACATCGCCAAGTACCATCGCTCCAAGTCCAACCAGAGAGGCCTCTTCAAACCAACACGTATGGCCATGACAAAGTCTATAAGGTTTTTCTAGTAAAGGCACACAACCGTGATGTTACATATATATAAATTGGGGAAAAAAATCAATGTGTCGCTCTAGAGTTTTCCCTCGACAAACAGGTCAGCTCAGCATGCGTGGAACAAGCACATTTTGTTGAAGATATTGGCCTCAAGTCTACCTTAGACAATAGTAGGGACCATAAGAATATTGGACAATGCTACATGAAAATCAAACCTTGTCGGTCCAGCTTTTCAAATATATGAATGACTTTGACACATGGATTTGTTCCTTTGTTGTTGACTGATGCTGGTAAAACTATGTTTAAAGTCCTGCTTGATCACTCAAATGTTTGATGTTGAGTTTGAGTGTTCTCATTGCATGTTATTCCAGTGTATGATGAGGACATGTCCAAGTTGCACCACTAGCGTCTTCTTCACTCTAGGATATGCTCATCCTTGTCCACTGGTATGATGCCTGCTTAAACGCTTCTATCTAGGTACTCCATGACAATGCGCTAGTCTCAGTTGAAGTTTCCCCACGGCACTTTGCGCGTTTCTTGACCCGTTCTTCTTTGAGATCTCTTTCCTCACCCTTGCTCCGAGCACAAACGAGTATATATACTTTTCCCTGTGAATCTTGTTTCTACACATGTAATCCTATATGGTACAGCCATGGATAGCAAAAACAGTAGTCCATGGTCGTTCATACTCCCAATTTTCTTGCTTTGCTCATCTCTGTACACCCACCTCTGTCTTGGCACAGACAAACTCGATGCGAATCGATCTATATCTGGTAATCAAACCTTAACCTCCTCGGGTGGCCACTTTACACTTGGCTTCTTCTCGCCGGGTAACTCCACGTACTCCTACATAGGCATCTGGTACAACAAAATCAGCGTGCAAACCGTCGTCTGGGTCGCCAACCGAGACAACCCTATCACTGACAGGCAATCCACTGAGCTGAAGGTCTCGGGTGGCAATCTTGTGATTGTTAACAACTCCGAAGTCCCCGTTTGGTCCACAAATCTGACTGCTTCTTCATCTGGATCGAGCTCCATGGTGGCGGTTCTTGAGGACGACGGCAACTTCGCTCTCAAAGCGGCGCCGACTTCTTCCGTGACTCTGTGGCAGAGCTTTGATTACCCAACGCACACGTGGCTTCCCGGTGCCAAATTAGGGATCGACAAGCGCAAAAACAGGAGTCAGCTCTTGACATCATGGAAGAACGCTGAGGACCCTTCGACAGGTTTGTTTTCTCTCGGTCTCCAGCCATACAGTGACGGTGAGTACTACGTAAGGTGGAATGGGTCTGAGCATTACTGGACTAGTGGGGCGTGGGACAATCAGACGAAAGTTTTCTCTTTGATCCCTGAAATGAGTGAGAACTATATTTACGATTTCAAATATGTGGACAATGAGAACGAGAGCTACTTCACCTATTCAGTCAAAATCTCCTTGAACACCATATCAAGGCTTGTGATGGACCTTTCTGGGCAGATCAAGCAGGAGTCCTGGTTGCCTTCTTTCCAGTTGTGGAACTTGTTCTGGTCTCAGCCCCGGCAACAATGTGAGGTGTATAGACTTTGTGGGCCTTTCAGTGTTTGCAGCGAGCAGAGCGAAGTTTCGTGCAGCTGCTTGCCGGGATTTAGCATAAGCTCTCCAATGGATTGGAATCGGAGTGGTTGGTCTGGTGGTTGCAAGAGGAATTCGAACTTAAATTGTGCAGCGAACGCGGAGAAAGACCGTTTCTGGCCTATGTCTAACATGAAATTGCGTGATGATCCTCAATCTTTAGTTGCAGGGAGCGATCAGGAATGCCGAACTGCTTGTTTGAGCAATTGCTCTTGCATGGCTTATGCTTTCAAGGATAATGCCTGCTCAATCTGGATCGGGGATCTCTTCAATGTGGAACAGCTCAAACAAGGCACTACCCCTGGAACGAGTTTCTATGTCCGGCTTGCTGCCTCCGAAATTAAGGATCCCAGCAAGAAGAGTAATGTAACTGCAACAGTGGTAGGGTCTGTTGGTGCCGCGGTAACGATATTAGCCATTGTCTCGTTTGCCGTTTGGAGATGGAGGAGAGGGGCAACTGTAACAACAAAAGTAGTGGAGGGTTCACTGATAGCCTTTACATACCGGGAGTTGCAAGTAGCAACAAAGAATTTCTTAGAGAAGTTGGGTGGGGGTGGGTTCGGTTCAGTTTTCAAAGGAACATTACCTGATTCAAGTCACATAGCGGTCAAGAAGCTTGAAAGCATAAGCCAAGGTGAGAAGCAATTCCGAACGGAAGTAAGCACAATCGGCACTATCCAGCATGTGAATCTTGTCAGGCTCGCGGATTCTGCTCTGAAGGTGACAAGAGGCTGTTGGTCTACGATTTCATGCCAAATGGTTCCTTAGGCTATCATCTCTTTCATAGAAAGGACTCGAAGACCTTGGATTGGAAAACGAGGTACCAAATTGCTTTGGGAATAGCTCGAGGTCTGGCTTATCTCCATGAGAAGTGCAGAGATTGCATCATACATTGTGACATCAAGCCAGAGAACATCCTTCTAGATGCTGAATTCTGTCCAAAAGTGGCAGATTTTGGCCTGGCAAAGCTTGTTGGCCGAGATTTCAGCAGGGTGTTGACAACCATGAGAGGCACAAGAGGGTATCTTGCGCCGGAGTGGATCTCTGGAGTGGCCATAACAGTAAAAGCTGATGTTTATAGCTATGGGATGATGCTTTTGAGTTTGTGTCGGGAAGGAGGAACTTAGAGCTATCGGAAAATGGGGCCATCGAGTTCTTCCCAACATGGGCTGCTAGCAAGATAGCTGAAGGAGGTGACCTGCTTGATCTTTTGGACCCAGACTTGGAGAAAAACGCTGATACTGAAGAGCTAAATAGGATATGCAGAGTTGCTTGCTGGTGTGTCCAAGATGAGGAAACTCACAGGCCATCGATGGGGCTGGTTGTTCAAGTACTCGAGGGGTTGTTGGATGTGAACCTGCCCAGGATACCGAGAGCCCTTCAACTGCTTCTTGATAATCAGGAGCATGTAGTTTTCTTCACTGAGTCGTCATCATCGAACCAGAATTCCCAGACGAAGAGTAAGACCTCAACTGCTTCCTTGCAGAACCCAAATAGTTCATCTTCGATGAAGTCCGAGTCTTGAGGATGATAAGATAAATGCTTAGTACAAGAAGTGCTTCAGTTAGATAGTGCATATGCTCCTCTGCTTTTTCTGTAGTCAAGAGCGAATCTCAGCATTTGGGGATTGGCTTTCTTGGGGCTTTTTCCCCTAGCTATTTATGTTGCACATAGATACAAGCAAGCTTGGAATAAGTGCGCGGCTAGACCAGTTGTAAAGATTCTTCATTCTATATAATGATCTGTTGTCTGCTTTTTGAGATCCCAGGTGACATTGGTAGTTAGCATCGAAAACTGTCATCTCCACGAGCCCGAGAGGGAGAGAGTGCGAGCGAGAGAGGGGGAGAAGGCACCGAAATCCGCGAGTTGTATGGAGAAAAAAGGCTCGGACGCCGTCAACGGCCCATCGGACCACCCACCCGACGTTGTATCCCCTGTTGTGGTGAGCTAGGGTTGTCCGCCTTTTTTCGTTTGTTTGTTTGTGCGTGCTGGGGTTGTCGGGCCGGGACTCGCAGCTGTCGGCTTCACGCGAGTTCCGGCCCCCGACCGTCCGTAGTCTGCCTCCCCGCCGGTCCCCGCTGGTCCCCGCTATTCGCCTGTTCGAAGCCTATCGCGATCCCGAGCCCGAAGGGCTCCGCCTTGTCCTCCTCAACTGGTGCCTGCTAGGCGAGCGCCGGATCTGCAGTGACCGGCGGTGATGGGTAGCCTTTAGGCTATAGGTTTTTTTTTTTTTTTTTTATGAAAACGGGCCAAATCGATTTGGGCTTTTTTGTTTTAAGAAAAGAAAAAATCCCAGGCCGGGCCTGCATTGCAGGCCCGTCCGGGTCTTGGGTGGACGACCTGGGTCGGACCCAACCCGACCAATGTTTTACACAATTTTCCAAAAAATATCAGAAAAAGTCAAAAAATGATTTATATCTTCAAAAAAGACCAAAAAATCCAATAATCCATTTATGTTCAAAAGATAGAAAAAGACCAATGCTTTTCCTCCACACATGGAAAATCTCTTGAGAATCCAAAAAGTCTTAGGGTTTAAGCATGATTAGGTATTGGAATGGCATTAGTAATTAACTAGTGTAATCGAGTCCCTGAACTTAGTTTCTCTAGTGTGAATATTCCTCTCAATATTTCGCTTGGGTTTCTAATTGACCCACCCTAAATTGATTAGTGGTGACTACATTTTAAAATTAACTTATAGGCAAAAAATATCAAACCATTAAGGGCATGTTTGTTAATATTCTTTTTTTCTATTTATAAACAAACTTTATGTTTTTTTGTTCTAGGGAACAAAAAAAAAAAAAAAAAAAAAAACAGAAACGCGTTTGTTTGCGTTGTTTTTCCAAATTTATTTTTTTGTTCCTAGGAACATATTTGGAGCAGAAACAAGAAACAAGAAAAACGTGTTTCTTGTTTGGAACAATTTTTAAAAACAAAATTTCTCTCTCCTCTCTTTTTCTTCTCTTTTTTTCTTCTTTTCTTTTTCTTGTTTCTTTGGCCGGTCGCCGGCCTCAACCATGGCCGGCGATCAGCCGTCAAGGGTCGACGAGGCCAACCCCGGGCGAGGCCGCCGGCCTAGTCGGCTGGTCGCCGGCCATGGCCGAGGTTGGCAACCGGCCAAAAGAAGAAAAAAGAAAAAGAAAAAAAGAAAGAAAAAAATTTAAAAAATTTAAAAATTAAAAGAAACAAAAAAAGAACATAAATTTACCAAATGTGTTTTGTTCATTTTTTATTCCAGAACAAATTTACCAAACGCGTTTTTTTTTGTTCAAAAATTGTTCCTCGGAATATGAATATTTTTTTTTCTATTTATGTTCCCTGGAACAATTTTTAAACAAAAATGTTACCAAACGCTCCATAAGTGAGCTTGGGAGAGCCAAAGCTAAGCCTAATAGACTTAGCCAAACCATTAGTCTCCGCAAGCACCCGTGCATAATCGGGCGCCGAAAAAAGAGGTTGCGACAGTGCTTCCATTCATTTGTTTATTGCTTACCTTTTAATATTTGTGACATTGCTTTAAAAGTTTTGTAAAACCAAATTAATTATCTCAACGTTGCTTGTTAAAAATCTCCAATTTGTTTAGGTGGGAAATTTATTGAATTCTCATTTCAATCAGGTTGATCCAAACGGTATTTTCCATTGCAACGGGAAATTGTTTTGGAAGGCCTAGCTTTTATTTTCAGATCATAATTTATCCATATCAAGGCTAATCCAGTGGACCTTTGCAGTACCATAATCCCCTCAGTTCTTTCAAGCTTCCCCTCATTTGTTCTTCCTTCTTACCATTGCCACTTTTTCTTTTCCTTTTTCCTATACACAATTCTTAAATACTTTTTGATCTGACGCATTGTTTCACTTTTCTTTTGCTGCAGTTATTTACTCTAATCGTGGATCCTTCTCTGGTGCTAGAGGTGCTATTATGATGTCTTGACTTCCTTCAACAATAAAAAATGGTGCAATCTGCTTATATCTTTATTTAGTGGTGTTTCTAAAAAAGGGTAGGCATATATCTTTGGGAAAATGTAAACATCTTTAGGTTAAAGGAGTCTTTTGAAATGAAAATAATATTTGGGAAATTATAACTTTAAAGTGTATTGCAAAACAACTTTAACTTAAATGCAATTTGGTAAAAACTACATTTTGCATATGACTTTTATTGATTTTTTTTTTTTAATCTAGCCACCAGTGGCTTTATCTAGCTGCCACCAGCCTCGCCTGAGGTCGTGCAACCTTAGGCAACACCTGGGGTTCGCGACCTAGGTGGCCGTCTGGGTCGTGACGCCTAGATTTGCGTGGCCCAAACGGTTGCCTAGGTCGTGAACTCTAAGCAATCATCGCTTGGGTCATGCGAACCTAGGCAATCGTCACCTGGTTCACGTGAACCGAGGAGACCACCTCCTGAGGTCGCATGACGTCAGACGGTGGCCGCAACCCTCAAGCAGGAAGTTGCCAAGGTCGACCGACCCCTCAAGCAACAATCACCAGTGCGGGACCGACGGTCGTCGGCCTCCGTTTGTTTCCCCGAAGAAGATAAACAGTACGCGTGGGACTTGCATTCCAAAGATGCAACTTCCCAAAGTATCTTCGAAACTACTTTGGTTAAAAGCCCTTAGAGCCATCTGGAGCAATTGTATATTGCTAAAGTTGTCCAAAAAATTGAACCAAACACGTTTACATTTGGCCAAACCCCTTTAGAGTTCAAAAGCCCCTTCCAAATACCAAACCAAACGGGCCCATAGACTATCCCTCCCTCCTTCCCTCCTGTAGGTTCTTCTTCATTTTATTATGAAAACAAAAACCCACAAAAACTATTATTCGTACCGACTCACGACTAGCAATTGAGTAGTTATGGTCTATGAGCTCCGTGGCTCATGACTTGAGCGAATGAAAACACTGCAAGATTAATGCCGCATGCTCAAAGATCAAGTAGCCATGGCTCAAGCTTTGCAGCTTAAATAGATATCATGGCTATGGCCATCCGTGCGTTTGAGCATGAATGGCCATGGCCAATGCTAACTTAGAGTTGGAGCCCATGGTAATGGCGGGTCATAATGGAGCTCTCTCTCAATTGTCATTTTTTCTTTTTATGTTTATGTTGTCTAATTCAACACCTATGTGGTGTCATGCTATGTAAGCATAATATAGCACGATACACGTGTTCCAACATCCGTGTTAGTAAAATTTGATTGGTAAGAGAAAAAGTACAGTAGAAAGATTAACCGTGACACTTTCTATGTAATATATGAGCTTTGAGAAAAAAAAAAAAGGAGAAAGAAATAAAAGAAGAGGGTTTGAAAAGTCAACAAAAGAAGCTGAAGGAGAGGAGTGGAAGCTTCCACTGTTTTTAAAGAGAAGAGAGAGGGAGGGCTTGGGCAGAAACGAAACAGGGGAAAGGAAGAAAAAAAGGGAGGATAGAAAAGAAGAGAAAGGAGAAAAAGAAAGGAGGAAGGGAAAATTTTTGGCGCGCTCACGACCCGGAAGCCTCACCAAGCTGACTTAACCCCGTTTTGCAACGCCGGTAGGTGATCGAAGCCTATAATCATTTATTCGAACAAATTGTCACAATTACGGCTCGAAATTCAGATTTCTTGGAATTTGTGCGGCGAAATCCGATTATTGAGTTATTGAACTGCGTATTTTGATAGAAATGATAGTTTGGAGTGTTGTGGAGCTATAACATTTTACGAATTGTAATTTGAGCCTACAATTTGCCAGAACAAAATTTTCAATTTTGGCACGCAATATTGAACAGTAGTGAACAGTAGCTTTGGCTTTGAATTTTAGCCGTTTTCGATGAGGTTTTTGGATGGCTAAGTTGGGGTTGTTGTAGCGTATCAAGAGAACTATAAGATGGCTCGAAATGGAATATTGTAGAGGAAGTTATGGTGCAACGAAATTTAGCGTGAGCTATGCCTAGCAGACAACAATAGGTTTCTGCTAAATACGAGCTTTCATTGGCGCATATGTGTCATTTTATCAACAAATAGGCTTAGTATAGGCGAGTCATTATAAGAATATTTTTTTTTACTTGGCCTTTTGATATTGTTTTTTGGTTAATTGTTAGGGATCCAGGTGAGTGACACTATTTCTTCTTTGTGTTTTAAACTCATGTTTTGAAAAGAAAAAACATTATGGATTATATATGCTATGAGTGAATAAATAGCATCTTTTGTTGCATAAAACATGATCAAGCTTTCACTGCCATTTTGTCATTGAAAGAGATAATTATCCTTTGAATTGGGTTTGAATGATTGTTTGAAAATGGTTTGTGAAACCCTTTTATGAAAGAATTTCAAAACGTTTGTGGTTCTTTAAGAACGCTTTAATATTTATATATCAAATGCCTAAGTTATGAGATGACTCTCATTTCGATGTTGGATTACTAGATATTTGTGATTAGTGATTGATACTCAATGTCTCTATAGACCCCAAGCGGTGTATAGGTATACACATACTAGTTTAAGATATCCTTATGGGCTAAGCTACTAGCTAATAATATTTGGAGACCTAACTAGGGAGAATCTTGGTCGTCTTGTCACAGGTTTTACACATGACCATGAATAGACATTTGAGCATTAGTTGGTCAATGGAGTGGACCATTGACAGGTGGTTTGAGTTTGGTCGATGGAATGGATCATCGACATATGTTTTGATGAGATTAATCAATGGAATAGACCGTCGATACAGGTTTTTATGAGATTGACCTAGACCATTGGTGTCTTCAATATTTATGTTATGAATATATATTATTTTAGAATGAGTTATGGTTGCGTTTTAAATGTGCATAGTGATTTCTCAATCCACTTGAAAGAAATGTGTTATTTGCTGAGTCGTGATAGCTCACTCCTCTCATCTACTTGTTTTTTTTAGGTTCTTCAGCGAGGCACAAGTAGGCCTAAGCGTTCGTTATTAGGCAGGACTTTTTGTGGTGGGGACTTTTTGATATGAGTCATATATAGTTGATAAGTTTGCGAGTAAGCTTTTGGTGAAGGTGTATATATTAATTTGGTGATTTATAGAAAAATTGGATATTATAACCAAATGCCTTTTTTGTCGTGCGTTTTGGTGGGGGTGTGTGTGCGTGCGTGTGCGTGCGTGTGTGTGTGCACGTGTGTGTGGGGCTGAATTTTGGTTATGGTGTGACATTTGTTGGTATCGGAGTTTAGGCTATGATCAATTTGGGTAGATCTTTCAAGACATGTGAGATTTTGTGATAGTCTAACGTGTTAATCTTTTAAGTATTAGTGGTGGACATAAATGGGAGGATCCTCTAGTGAGACGCAAAGCATTTTGAGTTTATATTGTCTCAAAAGCATTTTGAGTTTACATAGAGATCCTCTTACTAAAGCAGTTCAAGACAAAAACATAGGTGTAGTTTATGGAAATTATGACTATGGTTTTGACATATCGAGAAGTTCAACACTAAGAGCTCAATGACGAGCTTGAGATGAAGATTAATGAGTTAAAAAAAAAGAAAAAAAGAAAAGCTCTTTGCAAAAAGCTTCACCGTTCCATAGATCAGTCCAGCTTTGCTCAAAGGAGTAAACCTGCTGATTCCCGAATAGAACCAGTGGTGTTGCAGCACTAGAAATCAATGGTCCAAGAGGTAGCTCCTGTTAAACTGCATGAGAAGAACTTTGCAATTGACTTAAGAGGGAACTCAGATAAGGTGATGGGTTTCCATACTCATCCATCAATTAAGGTGTTTGATAATCAGGATGCCAATTCTCTCATAAGGAACTTCTCCGACCTTAGTTTCTCTGATGATTCTAGAGGAAAGTTTCAATGAAAATTACATGTTGAAAGGAGATGCAAAGTTGAGGGAAGGGTGGGGATTCGAGAGAGCAGAAAGGAGGCGAAACTGAAAGCCATGCAGGAGTGACTTGAGTGAAGTTGAGCTGAAATGAAGGCCAACTTTCCTAATGCAGCAGAGAGACGTTAATAACTCTTTAGTACTTGTCAACATACTGAGAGGCTGAGATCACTCAATATGCGGCCAAATGTGAAGGAGAAGCAAACTGATCTTGTTCAAAGTGAAGAGGAGGAAGTTGAAGCATATCCAAATGATGGTGTTCTAGGAGCTACCAGATGAAGAAGCCTTTTCTTAATCGTAAGTTGTCTTCGTCAACTCCTCTCAATTCAGTAGCAGTGGCTTCAAGGTCTTCGACCAGAGCTTCCAACTCTTTTCAGGTAGATGAAGGGCGCCATTAGAAAACCCTCTTGTGTAGTTCGTCCCCTGACTTCTTTGATTTTAGGAAAGAAAACACTAAGCCCTCCCCCGACATCAGCAAAGCATCAAATCGTTCACAAGCGAGAAGCAATGCTTGAAGCAAGAATAATGGTGAAGATTTGCCTCTTGTCAAGGAAGAGAGAACTCGACGATCTGAGTCTTTTGGGAAAAGTTCTGCTGGTCCTATAGTATTTAAGGACCTGTTGGATTTGCATGGCAATTGGCTACTTTGGTTTCACTGGAATTTGATCAAGGACAGATAAATCATAGTGTTCAAGACAATTCAAAAAAAAAAAAAATGGTAATTTATGGAGTTGTTCCTGGTGTAAGATCTAGCATTGCAAGGAAGGCTTAAATGACATCTGAAAATTTGATGAATGATCACGATTTTGATGACTCAGATTTTGTGGTTGATGATTTGGGGGACATGCCAAAAGAGGAAGAGGATGATGATTCACTGACATCGATTTCCCAAGTTGACCCTGTTTCTGTTAGTGAATTTGCTGCCTCCAAGCCATCAAAATTCCATTCGACAAGTTCTTTAAAGGATTCACCCTGTGAAAGCCAGTCTCATGGAATTTACGCGTCCAAAATTTGGTTTACTGCCCACACGAGACTTCAGATTTTGATGCTTCCATCAATTCTCCAATTGGAAGCCCTGCATCATGGAACTCTATACCTTGGGCCAAGCAGGGGTTGATGTTGCATGAATGAGAAAGAAATGGGGGAGTGGGCCGGAACCTTTTATTGTTGGTGATCAACAATCCTTGGTTCACTTTCCCTCATTGGGCTGGATGACAAGTGTAGATGGGTTAATATTGACAGTGCAGTAATCTCAAGAAGAACTGGTTCTGGAAAGGCTGTATTATTTACTAAACTGCCCAAATGGACATTTGAGTCTGAATGAATCAGATCGGGCTCAATAAATACTCCAGAAATGGAATCTTGAAAAAGTCCGTTCATCTGCCACTCTTTCTTTAGCAATTCCCTAAAAGCAATGTTCATGAAGAAAATATCAATGCTCCTCTTCAAAGAGGTATCGTGCGCATCTTTCAGCAACTTGGAGTAGAAACCCCTAGTGATGAAGATGACTTCATTGAAGTGAGGTCAAAGATGAAAATGCTAAATGATAAGCGTGAGCAAAGAGAGAAAGAGATCAAGACAAAGTACTATGTCACAAACGTGCCAAGGAAGTCTTGTCCATTGCAAAGTACTAACCTCCCCAGTAGCTCCAAGAGGATCTTTTCTTTGAGAAGTGGAGAAATTGTGACCATGGTTACACTAACTTTTCCACTGCAGATGGACGTGATTTGGCAAATATCTAAGTAACAATTGGCTTCAGGGCCTCCATAGTGTCGCAACCATCGGGTCCAACTAGGACAGTTGCAGCTAAAACTGAAGCTCAAGTTGATTTGTTTCCCGAAAAGATTGTGTCCTTTCCAGCTGACATTGGAAAGAATCTTGGGCCGAGCTCAATATTTGAGAGTAAGAATAAGGTTGTGCTTTTGACATAAATGGAATCGTATTACTATGGAAAATAACGAAATTGTTTGACAATGGTTTGAAGTGTTTTGAAGCCTTAGATGCTATCATAGATGTTTTACACTGTAAAACATATGTCAAATTGTTTTATAGTACAAAAAGATATTCAAACAACATGAATAGCCTAGGGTAAGGGGAGGGGCACTGCATCGCGGTGCTGAGTATTCAAAGAGATACTTCCATCTAATATCTTTTGCAACATATCTTGAAAGTAGGTACAAGTAATTGGGAAGATAGTGAAATTATAGTTAAAAGGATTACTACTCCAACATCTTATGATTCTCTACTTTCAACAACATTTGACATGGGCAGCAGGCCAAACATTTCTCGGAATAGTTCAATATCAATGGAAAGAGGGAAACCTTCTACTTCATGGAGAAGGGACCCTTTGAGATAGGGAGCAGCTCAACCTTTACTCTCGTAGAACAAGAGGGTGGTTATCATGGCCCTAGACGAGATGCATGACATGGAGAAAGAACATAATAGATGAAAGAGTTCATCGCAGCTGGATATGCCTTATAGGAGTTGCAATAAAAGAGGGATGTCAGAGCCTCAGATGGAAAATTTCCCTCGCGTAAGAGGGCACAAGAGGAATCTTGTTGATGGAGATGCTGATAATAGGAATCCTAAGCTTGATCCTGAGTTTCATGAGAATTTTAGTGAGAGGTTTGCTGGTGAGGTTGGGTGGGGGCATAGTTGGTCTCGTAACTATTCTTGTCCACTATATTTTGTACAATTTTTATCAGAATTCTGAGGCTAATGGCTCTTATTCTTTTGGGAGGTTAAGGTATTCCATGAGGCACCCTCGTGTTCCCCATCCTCCTTAATTATCTGCCATGCATAAAGGTACACATGGAGGTGAAATTGAAAATCCAGGATCCTCATCTTTTCGATAACGAGGTGCGTCTATAAGAAGTGAATCTACTCTGAATGCGGATCATGGGGTGGGTAATCAAGAAGATGTGGTTCTTGAATTAGTTGCTAGATGTGGCTCTTGAATTAGTTGGTATCAAGCAAAGGAGCACTAATAAGAAGAAATTAGATCCATAGATTCCACCAAGTGTGACTTCCAATCCTCTCTCTGTGTTTAAAGCCCCCAATTCTCCCATTCAATTTTCTTATGATGATTTGGAGAAATATGGGGACTACTGTAAAGTCGGTAGCTAAATAGGATGGAGATTTTCATCCCCCCTAAAAAAAAAAAAAAAAAAAACAAAGAAAGAAAAGGAAACAGTTGTCTTATCGACTAAAGCTGGGTAGGTTGTAAATGTTCCCAGATCTATTCCTAGCAAGAATGAAGGAGAATGGACTGAGGAGAACAATGAACTGTTGTAGGAGCAAGAAGAGTGATGGAGATGAAAAGGGATACTAGGAAGAAGATGAAGTACGAGAAGTAGATGATGAGATTGGATGGAGACAACAGGAACTGTGATTGTGTGCCTTCTAAAACTGAGAATCAATTATGGTACATGAAGTAAAATCCTGTTTGACGACGTGAAGTAGGAAGAGGTGGATGATGGCACCTCAAGTAGTGAGGAAAATGGTCGTAAGGGTGCCGCCTCTACTTCTTGAGTGTCTTTAGAGAAAAAAAGGCAATTAACTAAAAGCTTTTGAAACTAGAGGAGAGGATTGCCAAGAGGCAAGCTGAAATAGTGAGAGGTAATAGCAACACTTTAATTGCAGATGAGAGGTAAGCAGGGCTATTGAAAGAGAAATGCTTCGAGGGGTGGCAAGACATACCGTTACTTGTTTGATGATTGAAGTGTGTTTTAATTTCAAGGACAAATTTTTTTTAAAGATGAGAGAATGTAATATATGGGCTTTAAGGCAAAAAAGAAAGAAATAAAAGAAGAGAGTTTGAAAAGTCAACAAAAGAAGCCGAAGGAGAACAATGGAGCTTTAGTTGTTTTTAGAGAGAAAAGAGAGGGAGGGCTTGGGCAAAGACGAAATAAGGGAAAGGAAGAAATAAACGGAGGAGAGAAAAGAAGAGAAAGGAGAAAGAAGAAAGGAGGAAGGTAACATTTTTGGCATGCTCACGACCCAAACACCTCACCAAGCTGACTTAACTCTGTTTTGCAACGCTGGTAAGTGATTGAAGCCTATAATCGTCTATTCGAATAAATCGTCGCAATTAGGGCTCGAAATTCAGATTTTTTGGAGATTTGTACGGCGAAGTTCGATTTTTGAGTTGTTGAGCTGAGTATTTTTATAGAAATGATAGTTTAGGGTGTTGTGAAACTATAACATTTTACGGATCGTGATTTGAGCTTACAGTTTGCCCAAAACGGAATTTTCAATTTTGGCACGCATTCTGGAACAGTACCAAATAGTAGCTTTGGCTATGAATTTCAGCAGTTTTCGGTGAGGTTTTGGGGCGGCTAAGTTGAGATTGTTGTAGTGCATCAAGAAAACTTTCTAAGGATTGTAAGATGGCTCGAAATGGAATATTGTAGAGGAAGTTATAGCATGACGTAATTTAGCACGCGAGACATACCTAGTAGATAACAATAGGTTTCTACTAAATACGAACTTTCGTTGGCATGTATGTGTCATTTTATCAACAAATAGGCTTATTATAGGCGAGTTGTTATAAGAAATTTTTTATTTTACCCGTCCTTTTGTTATTTTTTTTTTCGGGCAATTGTTAGGGATTCGAGTACGTTGATTTGAATAAGCGTCATAGTTGGTTTTTGTCACGCCTCGATACTCGAGCACATGTTTATCCCTCTTTGGTCAATAAAATTTTGTGACTTCCTAAGACGAGTCGCTGACCCTTTCATTTTATTGCACATGCGGAAACGAATAATAAATCTCCTGACAGTAATCATCTCAAGATAGAAAAGCAGAACAACAGATTCACAAACAAAACATGCTTTTATAAACATACCGAGCCAAGTACAAAAGGTCAACAATCAAAAGACTTCTAAAGACAGTTCTCCAAAAAGAAGCTGACCTAACTGACTTACTCCTCAGGTCCCCTTAGCTAGGCTCCAGATCCACCACTCTGCGGTCTTGGAAGAAATGAGCCTACGACGAGGTGAGATATAAATCTTAGCAAGTTCACGCTCTAAACCCCGATTAGGATGATAATATGCCCAGAGGCATTCTAACCACACAATCATACAACCACAGAAACTTATCCCGTCTCAGATCCATCTTGCATGTTAGCATAGTTCATTTTACAAATAGCCACAACAACATGAGCAGTAAACAAGCTCATCAACTGGAACACCACACTTAAATTTCAAATAAGCACAAAGGTCCTGATTATAGGGCCAAATCGTTATGACATGTCCCATATCGTATCACACAATTGTCCCATAATATGACATATTCAACTCAATTAATCATGCGTTCCTGTTTTGATCTCGGCATATAGCATGGCCTACTCTATGTTCGGCAGTCTTTTTGCATTGCCAGGCTTCGTCTCACACCATTGAGCATGACTACGTCTTTCCTAGATGGCTTTCTCGAAGGAGCACGTGTCCATAATCTACTACAACCAGCTTCTTGTTGTCTAGGGGCATCCCATATAGGGGTTACTGTCCAGCTTAACAGCCCGAGACGGATTCTCTTAACCAACACATGATCACTCAATTATGGCCCAGGGCACCATGCATTGTACTCAAACATCTCCATTAAAATGGTGAACCTGGCCTATTTTCTTCATATTAGAAATACACGATAAAAAAATCGTGTGTGGGTACATGGTCAACTCGACCCAGAAAAAATGATATCTTCCAATTTAAAATCCTACTATTTTGTATAGTATATAAAACCATTTTCGGTGTTAAAAATCCAACACCCGAGATTTTCTGAATAAACATTGAAATTCACAAATTTTGGAATAAAATATTCAAAATTTCAATCAGCACTCAATTTGCACAAATTAACACTCAATTGTAGAAATTAACCACATCATTGCAATCAGCACAAAATTCCGATCACCGACTATCCCGGTCAAATTTCCGGAAAATATTTAATAATTAAATAATTTCTAAAAATAATTAAATAAATACATTAAATGCTAAAAATGCTAACTTAGGCCAAAAAAGCCTAATTAAATACCGAAACGGACCTAGAAAATTCTCGAATCAATCTAGATAAATAATACGGCTTATTAGTCCCAAATTAAGCCGTTCTAACCACATAACATGCATAATTAACTAATTAAATCACTAATCTAATATAACCAACAATATAATCCTTAATTAACTTAAACTAAACACCCCTTAAACGTCATTAGCCTATTAAATAGAGTTTAGTGCATAAACTCACCGGTTTTATGCGAAAACTGGTTCAACGCGACGGCGGCCAAAACCTGAACTTTCGGTGGCATCGACAAACACTTGGACTGGGCCAAAAAGGCCTTGCAAGCCCATAGCAAGTGTTGGGCTTGATCTGGGCTTGGGCTGAGATGTTGAAGATCACAGGCTGGACTGGAAATGGGCTGGCTTCAAGGCTGAACTGAATGGGCCTGCTGCAGCTGAAGTTCACGGCTGAAGATGGGTTGAATTGCGGGCTTCAAATGGCGTGGGTTGATGCTGAAGATTTGGGCCAGTCGAAGAAGCAGCAAAGGCCGCTATTGGGCCGAAAAGCAAGCGGCTGAATGGGTGTGGCCTTCTGCTGGGCTTGGTTTCGGTCAACTTCAGTGGAAATTGGTTGACTGCGCTGGAGTTGTTGCTGACGCGTGGGGCGGTGGAGAAGCGAACGACGAAGCAGCGAAGAAAGAAGCAACTTTGACTAAGCTACTGGGGACGATGGCAGCGGGATGGAGTTCGATGGAGAGAAAATGAAAGAAGCTAGCAACGCTGGAGGGGAAACGAAGCGGAGACAAAAGATGGTGGACTGAAGTACGTGGGCGTGAGGCAGGAAGAGAGATGGAGGATCGGTGGAGATGCTTCGCTGGCGTGGTTGCAGACGTGAGAGAAATGAATGGAGAGAAAGAGAAATTGAGGGGATGAAGCTACGGTTTCGAACGAAAAAAAATGAAAGCCAAGCAAGAGCAGAACGGTTGAAGTCTTTAGCTGAAGCGAGAATCGCTCGACGAAGATAAAGACCAGCAGAGGCGTGCACGGGAAGCTTGGCAAAAAGGGGGAAAAGTCAGCAAATTTTATCTCTTCCATTGATGGCTTTGTCTCCTAATACTTTCCAACATAATTTCCACCAATTAATCACATTTTGATTAAAATGTTGCACCCCCTCATCCTAAACTCCAAATTTAGCTCAAATTGAACTTCAATTTCCTCATTCAATTCCCCAAATCGACGTACAAATTTTCCAAGGAAAGAGCTCATACAACTTTCTGCAAGTCCCCAACACCCAAAGGCTCGGTATAGAAGCCAAAATTCCCTTCAAATGAGCCCATCCAAATTTCCATTATTTTCTGATTCGTCCAAAACGATTTTCCATAAAAATCTCGGAATCTCCGAAAATTCTTCAGAAGATGAGTCGATGTTCCTAAAATGAATCATGACACGACAGAACTTTCAATTTCTAAAATTGGGTTCAAATTCGCGGTTAATTTCAATTCGACGCGATTTTAGCATAACCTAACCTACCATGTAGCTTTTAGGAATTTTTGGTGCAATTGTCCTATGGTCAATTACTTTTTAGCCATATTGTACATCTTCGACTCATGGCGACTCTCGATTGTCGTGGAAATCTCGAGATTTCAAATGCGGACACATGGTACATAAATGACAAAAAAAAATCAGTCTAGTGCCGTTTGATGAGAATTTTGCAATTAGGTGGAATCACCCACGCACTAATCACATATCTCCATTGAATCGACCTATCTCCGGTCTCTGATCGATTTTTTACGGTGCCGTAATGACCCTTGCAAATTAGCATTGTCGAACAATCGATTCTGATCGAATTCTTAAGTCCATTGCGTTAAAATCCCTTAATGACTTCTCCAGATAGTCTAGTTATCTCATGAGTGATCAGTTCAGAGAATAACACTATAGACGCGTCGATGAAATGCCCGATTTATTTAATTGAAAACAAAATTTGAAAATTCAGGCTATCATAGTTTTTGGGCTTTTCCAAGGTAAGTGACACTATTTCTTCTTCGTGTTTTAACATGTTTTGAAAAAAAAAAAACATTATGGATTATATATGAGTTGATAAATAGCATCTTTTGTTGCATAAAACAAGATCGAGCTTTTGCTACCATTTTGTTGTTGAAAGAGATAATTATCCTTTTAATTAGGTTTGAATGATTGTCTAAACCATTTTATGAAAGAATTTCAAAACGTTTGTGGTTCTTTAAGAACGCTTTGATATTTATAAATTAAATGCTTGAATTATGAGATGACTCTCATTCTAAAGTTGGATTACTGGATATTTGTGATTGATGGTTAATACTCAATGTCTCTATGGACCCTAAGGAGTTTATGGGTATATCATATTAGTCTAGGATATCCTTGTGAGCCGAGCCACCGGCTAATAATAGATGGAGAGCTAATCAATGGGGGAATCTTGGTCGTTCTTTCATGGGCGTTACGCGTGATCATGGATAGACATTTGAGCAGTTGAAATGGAGTGGACCATTGATAGGTGATTTGAGTTTGGTCGATGGAATGGACCATCGACTTATGGTTTGATGAGATTAATCAATGGAACAAACCATCGGTACAGGTTTTTATGAGATTGACCAATGAACTAGACCATTGATGTATTCAGTATTTGTGTTATGAATATATATTATTTTAAAGTGAGTTATGGTTGCCTTTTAAGTGTGCATAGTGATTTTTCGATCCGTTTAAAAGAAATGTGTTACTCCTTGAGCCGTGGTAGCTCACTTCTCTCATCTATTTGTTTTGTTTTTTTCCAGGTTCTTCAGCGAGGCACAAGTAGGCCTGAGCGTTCATTATTAGGGAGGACTTTTTATGGTGGGGATTTTTTGGTATGAGTTATATATAATTGATAAGTTTGTGAATTAGCTTTTGGTGGAGGTGTATATATTAATTTGGTGGTGTACAGAAAACTCTGTTGTTGTAACCAAATGCTCTCTTTGTCATATATAAATATGTTGATTTATATATGTTGACCTTAGGCTGAATTTTGGTTATATTGAGGCTGCGTCCTTTGATGAAAGTACGGCGGTGTCATGCTCTTATTATGTTGAATCGGGGTGTGACATTCTAAATATAAAGAGATGCTTTATAAAAGATAGAGGGAGATTTTATTTTTGGGTGAACATATAAGGATTGCGGGGACTCTGTTCCTGAAAAAAGTTGCATATGGATGGAAATTGATAAAACAATAAAAGATTATAATGGAGCTCCACTACCAATCACTTTCAACCAAAAAAAAAAGGTATCAATCGCTTCAAGTCCACGTAGAGGTCTCTTCAGGTCATCTAGGCAGAGGTCTATTCACCCATCAAGACTAACTTAGACATGAACAGGGACAACAAGAGTATTGGAACATGAATCATGAAATTCAAATCTTGTTGGTCCATCTTTCCAACTTATGAATGACTTTGACACTTGGTTTTCTTCCTCTATTGTTCACTATAACTGGTAAAATTGTCTTCTTGCTTTGCCCATGTCCGAGTCTGCCTGTGTTTTTAGTCTTGCTTGACCACTCAAATGCCCAATTTTGACTGCTCAAATTCATTCGTTGATGAGGACATCTCCAAGTTGCACCTCTAGCGTCTTCTTCACTCTAGGATATGCCCGTCCTTCTCCACTGGTTTCAGCATTCAAGCTTAAATGCGACCTGCGGATGAGGCCAGTGAAAATGCACAAGTCCCAGTTGAAGTTTCCACATATTACTCTGCGCGTTTCTTGACCCTTTCTTCTTTGAGATCTCTTACCTCACCCTCACTCTTGAGCACAAACAGGTATATATACTTCCTCCTGTGCATTATGTTTCTAAACCTGTCCGCTCGAACCTCGTTTGGTACAGCCATGGATAGCAACAAAAGCAGTCCATGGTCGTTCATCCTCCCAAGTTTCTTGCTTTGCTTATCTCTCTGCATCCACCTCTGTCTTGGCACAGACAAGCTCGATGCAAATCAGTCTCTATCTGGTAATGAAACCTTAACCTCCTCGGGTGGCGACTTTGTGCTTGGCTTCTTCACACCAGGCAAGTCGTCTTACTCCTACATAGGCATCTGGTACAACAAAGTTCGCGAGCAGACCATTGTCTGGGTCGCCAACAGAGACAACCCTGTCACCGACAGGTACTCCACTGAACTGAAGATCTTGGATGGCAATCTTATAATTGTCAACGGCTCCCAAGTCCCTGTTTGGTCCACGAATCTGCGTACTTCTTCATCTGGGTCGAGCTCCATGGTGGCGGTTCTTGGGGACGATGGCAACTTCGCTCTCAAAGACGGGCCAAATTCTTCCGTGACCCTCTGGCAGAGCTTTGATCACATGACACACACGTGGCTTCCTGGTGCGAAATTAGAGATCAACAAGCGCAAAAACACGGTCTTGACATCATGGAAGAACGCCGAGGATCCTTCGACAGGTTTGTTCTCTCTCCAGCTGCAGCCATCCAATGAGTACTTCATATTGTGGAACATGTCGTTTCGTTATTATACCACCGGGAAGTGGGATAGTAAGAATAAAGTGTATGAAAACGTGCCTGAGTTGAAAGCGAACACTATTTTCGATTTCATCTTTGTGGACAATGAAAATGAGAGCTACTTCACTTATAGAAGGAAAGATGGCAGCACTACCCCATCAAGATTCGTGATGGATCTTTCTGGACAAATGCAGATGCTTTCCTGGTTGCCCTCACAGCAGTGGAACATGTTCTGGTCCCAGCCCCCGAAAAAATGTCAAGTCCGCAATTTTTGTGGGCCTTTTGGTGTTTGCAGCGAGAGCACGGATAACTTTTGCAGTTGCTTGCCAGGGTTTAGTATAACCTCACTAAGAGATTGGAATCTGGGTGATATGTCTAGTGGTTGTAAGAGGAATTCCAGATTGAGTTGTGCTTTGAGCACTTTGGATGGGGAGAAGGACCAATTCTTGCTTAGTCCTAACATGAAATTGCCGACGGATTCCCAATCTTTACCTGTAAGAGACGCCAACGAATGTCACCTCTCTTGTTTGAACAATTGCTCTTGCACGGCTTATGTTTTCAAGGATAATGCCTGCTCAATTTGGTTTGGGCATCTTTTCAATGCACAACAGCTCGCACAAGGTGATTCCACTGGAAATAGCTTCTATCTCCGGCTTGCCGCTTCCGACATTGAGGATCCAAGCAAGAAGAGTAATGTAACTGCGATAGTTGCAGGGTCTTTTAGCTCTGCAGTGGCAATATTGGCCATTGTCTTGTTTGGCGTCTGGAGATGGAGGAGAAGGGCAACTGTAACAACAAAGACAGTGGAGGGTTCACTGATAGCCTTTGCATACCGGGACTTACAAGTAGCAACAAAGAATTTCTCAGAGAAGTTGGGTGGGGGTGGGTTCGGTTCAGTTTTCAAAGGAACATTACCTGATTCAATTCACATAGCGGTCAAGAAGCTTGAAAGCATAAGTCAAGGAGAGAAGCAATTCCGAACAGAAGTAAGCACAATCGGCACCATCCAGCATGTGAATCTTGCCAGGCTTCACGGGTTTTGCTCTGAAGGTGACAAAAGGCTTTTGGTCTACGATTTCATGCCAAATGGTTCCTTAGACTATCATCTCTTTCATAGAAAGGAGTCGAAGACCCTGGATTGGAAAATGAGGTACCAAATTGCTTTGGGAACGGCTCGAGGTCTGGCTTATCTCCATGAGAAGTGTAGAGACTGCATCATACATTGCGACATCAAGCCAGAGAACATCCTTCTAGATGCTGAATTATGTCCAACAGTGGCAGATTTTGGCCTGGCAAAGCTTGTTGGCCGAGATTTCAGCAGGGTGTTGACAACTATTAGAGGCACAAGAGGGTATCTTGCACCGGAGTGGATCTCTGGAGTGGCCATAACAGCAAAAGCTGATGTTTATAGCTATGGAATGATGCTCTTTGAATTTGTATCAGGACGGAGGAACTCAGAGCTATTGGAAAATGGGGCTATCAAGTTCTTCCCAACATGGGCTGCTAGGAAGGTATCTGAAGGAGGTAACCTGCTTGATCTTCTGGACCCAAACTTGGAGGCAAATGCCGATACTGAAGAGCTAACTAGGATTTGCAGAGTTGCTTGCTGGTGTGTCCAAGATGCAGAATCTCACAGGCCATCGATGGGGCAGGTTGTTCTAATACTTGAGGGGGTTTTGGATGTGAACCTGCCCCAGATACCGAGAGCCCTTCAAATGATTCATGATAATCAGGAGCATGTAGTTTTCTTCACTAAGTCATCATCATCTAACCAGAGTTCCCAGATGGAGAGAAACACATTAACTGCATCCATGCAGAACCAAAATAGTACACCTTCAACAAATTCCAAGTCTTGAGGATGATAAGATAAATGCCTCTGTACAAGTAGTGCTTCACTTAGATACTGCATATTGTTCTCCCGCTTTTTCTTTGGTCAAGAAAGAGTCAGCATTTGGGGATTGGCTTTCTTGGGGCTTTTTCCCCTAACTATTTTTGTTATATGGATAAAAGCAAAGCTTGGACAAGTGCCAGGCCAATCCATTCGTAAAGACCCTTCATTCTATATAATGATCTAGTCTGCTTTATGAGATCCAATGTGACATTAGTAATTATTTTCAAAAACTGTCATCTCCACTTTCTTATAATTTTTGCACTGGAATTGGGATCTACGTCGTCAAACATGGGATTTCTCATGGGGTCCACGTCTTCAAGCATGGGTTTGCTCAATGTGGGTGCAGAAAACCTTTTATCTGCTTTTAACAGATTTTAGTCAACACTCACCAGGTTTTTGATCCACCACATTCAGAGAATTAAGGTTCAGCCTTTAGGTTAGAACCCATGATTAAAAACTGATGTATGCCTCGTTGCTTGGATGTACTTTTCTGGTGCAGAATTTGCAACTAGATTCCAGGTGAAATGTTCTGATGTCTTGTCCTTGTTCAGACGAATATCATTTTGGCCGTGTTATTCTCCATAAAATGGAATCACTTAGTTTGATTTTGACGAGTGCATCACAGGCTAACTGAATGCAGCATTCTTGTTCGTGGTTTGCTTCATGTAGGCTCTCCCATTCCCAGTTGATGTGCCGTGATTTCCCCAACTTAATCCTAGCTTACTCTCACATTCTTCTTCCACACTTCACGCTATGGTAAATAACATTGTCTCACTTTTCTTAATTACAGTAATTTTTATCAGCCAGATGTTGGCATCTCCCAGCAATGTTTAGTTCAGAGAACTTTCATCTTGGATTTCAGCTGGTGTCTCACATTGTTCTCAAATCTGCCCCCACTGCATACAAAGCAGGCTATAAGGCTTGGCATTTCTCAGTATCAACTCCACTTACTACTTGCTTTGTTTATAATGATTCATGGCACCAAAACCGCCCTTATAACTACAACTTGCTGGGACCAGGAACTATATCATGAAAATTACACGGTGATCTATGCTGTAGGATGTTAATGCCCGCCCCCTTTATGTCATGGCATTTACATCTCTTCTAAAGTTGAATTTTTGTGGATTGCTCACTCGCTCTATGTTTTGAGTGAGTAATGCCAGAGATTACTTGACCATTTTGCAAAACTGACGTGTAAAGTGATGAATTGAGACTTCCATTGGGGTCGATGTAACCGTTGGTCTCTCTATTTTCACTTGGAAATCAAGTTATCAACATGCTACTGTCTCACATGGTTCTCGGATCTGCCACTTCTCCTAGCCATTGCAGTGCCACAATCTCACTAACTTTTCCAAGTTTTCCATCTTCAGTTTTTTCTTTACACTATGACTACATTTTTTCTCCTTTTTCCTATAAATGCAATATGATAAATTCAGATCTAATACCGTTTCACTTCTCTTTCTGTAAGTGTTTTCTCAGTACCATCTGATTGTTGATCCTTCTCTGGTGCCAGAGGTGCTGTTATAAAGTCTAACCTGCTTCTATCAATCAGCACCCTCTCTTAGATGAAGCAACCTTGACTAGATCTGGATTTGCTATGATCATTTAAAACTTCAAGCATTCCACCTGGACTTGGTAAAATATGGAATAAACAGAAAATTGAACTGCTCCAAACAAAAGATAAAAAGAAAGTTGCATGTGTAAGGGAATCGATAAAAAAGGAAAAGGTTATAGTGGATGCAACCTCAAATACCAATCACCCCAAGTCCATGCAAGGGACTCTTCAAAACTTCATCTGTCCATGTCCACACAGTCTAGATGATTTTCTTATAGAAATTACATAGAAACTAACCATGGATATTACAAAAAGATGAAGTGGAGGAATAGCAAATCGCAGTAATCTAGAGCCTAGACCCTTGGGATTATTATTGGATGAGCTCGCTGCATTGAATGCTCATTCAAAGTACAGAACAGAAACCGAAGATCAGAGAAAAGAATATGCACAAGATGTAGTAGATTTGTTCTCTATCAATTGTTTCACAATGATCTCCGTGAGGGACAACAAACTTTTTAAAAGCATGTAAACATTTGTCATATCTCATGAGCCTGACCTAAGGACTTCAACAAGATACTCTCCTTCCATGGGTTCTGAAGATCAGAGCAAAGAATATGCACATGAAAAATTGATGTTTTGATCCGTTCTCTATCAATTGTTTTGTGATGATTTCTGTGAGGGAAAACTGCAATTGGAAAATAAAAACAGTGTCACTGTGATTCACAGGGATTTGCATTCCAGTAGCTTGTGAAGGTAGTTTTTCCATCAGATTTGTGAGAGTAGTTGAACTTGGTTATGAAAGGAGACTATATCTGTAGAGGAAAGCGAAGGGCATCAGAGTAACGCATAGAGCTGTAACAAAGGAAGTTGGACCGTGCATCATGAATATCAAATCGTGTTGGTCCTGCTTCTGGATGTGCGATTAGCGTCGACACTCGGTTTTCTTTTACTGTTGACAAGATCTGGTAAAACTATCTTTCTTGATTTGCTAATGACCGGTCTGCCTATGGTTTAGTTGCGCCTGATCATTCTAACGGATGATGTCGTGTTTAAGCGATGGATTTCATTGCAAAGTTCTCTTATCGGTTGTGACTGAAAGTTATCTTCAAGCCTCACCACTAAGGTCATCTTCACTCTTGGATATGCCCCTTTTTGTACGTTGGTTCTGGCATCCATCACGCAGCATGCAAAGACAAAATGTCTTTGCTAGCATAACAATCGAGCTACCGTAAAAATAATAGTTTGTTGTGAGTCACAAATTATTGATGGAGTAGACCCTACAAATATTTTGATTTTTTGTTATTTGATTTTTTGTGGTCTATAATAATTTGTTGTTTTTACAGTATGGCTTTTGTCATACACATTCAATGTATAGATGATATAATGTGGCAAAAGAAAAAAAAATCTCCATAGGATAAAATATATGAACGAAATTTGCACATACTATTAGTCAACATAGTATATATTCTCATCATTTATGAATGGATATTACTAGAGAGGTTACAAGATAGGAACATTAACAAAAATTTGTTCTCAAAGAAGCAATAAAACCTAGGATAGGTATTTTCTTTCTTTGTATATCGATTATGTGGTTTGTTCAGACCACTTTTGGAACACCACAATTGATTCACCTCTCCTGATAGATTTTAAAGGAACCTCCTTTTTTAGGAAAAGTATCAAAAAAGTCATAAACATATTATATTTGTACTAATTCAATTCTAAATCTTTCAATTGGAGCAATTTAATCCTAAAACTTTTCACATTGGTACCAATTCAATTCATCAGACCAATTTTGGCCGATCGGCACTGACGTGGACACTAGCCGGTGGCCAAACACTAACGTGGCAATTTTTAAAGTTTAGAATTAAATTGATATAATTGAAAATGTTATGACTGAATTTGTATCAATGTAATAGATTTAGGACTTTTTTGGTACTTTTCTCTCCTTATTTCAATCCGATTCGTTTAGGATTTTAATGTGAAGTGCTCTGAAAAATAGTCGAACCGGAGTCCCACACCACAGGGAATTGAGCAAACTTATTTGTCATCTAAACGAACATCTTATCGGTTGCCATTTGTATTTAAAAAATGCTTGACTCACTAAGACTGATTTATACTATTGGTTTATTTAGTGATGTGCTAAACCGTTATTAATTCTTAAACACGACCCACTTTTTTAAAAAAGCTTATCCACAATCTCACCCATTATGTAGTTTTTTCAATTCGCTATAAAAAGTCCAGCACTGTTATTTGTATTTCAAAAGCCTATCCAATTTGCGAAAGAATTCCATTTCAGATCTAAACACTCATGCCAATCTTACGACATTCTTATTACCCTAACATTTCCCCTTTTCTATTGATACCAACCTGACTTCGAATTCAAAATGAATATATATACAAACCATAATTTGCCAGAACGAAATTCTCGTCGCCAAAAGTCTACTAACTAGCTAGACGCTAATCTCGATCTATCACGCGAGACAGCATTTTCACGTAAAGGATTTAATGCAACAGCGGCCCTCTCTTCATTTTTTGGGACGGTTCCTTTCACGCATCCTCCCTAGCACTTCCATAAACTGCGCTACAGTCTTTCTTCTCTTCTTCTCATCTGTCTCTACGTGCTAAACCTTCACTCTCTCCTGTCTTCCTGTCCTCACATCATCATCATTGTCAGTGACGCTCCAGCAAAGCCGGCGAGTTACCACAAGAAGCCACATCAACGCAAAGACTATTGCATAAGCTCTGCCACACAACACCGTCCCCATCAGACTAATGAACAGCAGATATGTCACACCCCAAACTACAAGGCATGGGGATGACATGGCCAACCTTATATATATATATATACACATATCAGATAACTAACAATTTTGTTGCAACATTAGAGTTTCTATAATCCACCAAAAAGAAATATACATTTAGAACTCAATCGGTCCAACCACTAGCAAAGATTATGTACACCACTTTCTTAAATCATACCCAAAATACAACTCCCAAAAGTTTTCCAAAAGCGCTATCGTCCTACTAGTTGCTAACCCTGGGACCTGAAAACATAGAAGATGAATGGAACGAGCAATCATAGCTCAGTGAGTAGTACATACCATAAAAACATATCAAACTTCCGCATTACACATTTAAAACTCAAGACATAACTCATTATTGCCTAACAAAATATTATAACTTGCATGAACAAAATGTGTTAAATGTTATCTCAACCTAACTATATCAAATAGCCAAATTTTCCATTCATCCATAATAACAAAACCAGCATGGACTCATCCTATCTCATATCAATAGTTCATTCCACGCTCAATATCCAAACTCAAAGCCCTAGAGGTGACTTCCACGAAATTGCATTATCATGTAGCACTTAGCTCTTGATCACATATAACAATAGTACAAGGCTCTAGAGGTGGCACACACGAAATTACGTTATCATGTAACACTTAGTCCTTTACTATGCATGTCAGTAGTACGAGACCCTAAAGGTGACTCCCATGTGACTTTAGTCGCCATGTAGCACTTAGGGCGCACATGATAAAATTTATGTTTCTCGATTTCTCTGTTTCTCTGTTCCCCGGAATAGGTTTGTAACAGAAATTCGTTTGGTAACGCAATTTGATTTCTCTATTTTGAAACAGATTTCTATTCCAGAAATAGAGAAATCGAAGAAATCAAAAGCTGAAGTTTTTAACTTTTCAGTTTCTGAAATAGAAATAGAATTTTTTTTCTCAACTTTTCAATTTAGTTAATTTAGTCCAAAATATTTTAATGATTTTTTAATATAATCATATATTGATTGAAAATCTTAACCATTGGCCATATGATAGGAATGGAATGAACAAGGCTTCATTTGTTGCACGCAAGAGATTTCATGCATGGTAATAGTCAACTTGCCATATTCATATCTAACGAGTCTTTCTTCATCTACTCTTTCGTAGTACGCTAAACAATGGCTCTATCAGGCTAACTATTTTTTTAATCATAAACTTCATATTGAGGCAGTAAAAATGGGTCAAATCATTAGGGTTTCATTTGATTTTTCTTTTATATAGTGTCATCACTTATCAAGACACGGGTAAAAAAAGATCTAATAAGGAATCTGTTGTTCTTGTAAGAGTGTTGATGAAAATACAGATTTTGATAATAAATTTTTAAATAATCCTAGTGTTGATAATTTTAAAAAAAAAAACTAGTGACGATTTTTTAACATGGTGAGGATTTTTTTAACAAAATTTGGAAAGAAATTGGAATTAGACTTGAAGTTAGAATTTCTTTTAGGAGATTAGACTATTATAATCATGGCTATCATTAGACTTATTTGATTAATGTGAAATCAATTTCGGCAAAAACATAACGACATATTCACTACAATTGAATTTCAATTGATTTTTTTTTCCACATTGTTTATTTTTCAAAAGAAAATATTACGTAATAGGAAACGTAAGCACATGTAATAGGAAATTCCATGAAATTGTATTTTCAACTTTTGTAATGTATTAGTATTATTTTGACTATTGTTTTGTATTTGAGGATTTCTTATGTTATTTTAGTATTATTTCGACTATTATTTTGTATTTAAGGATTTCTTATGTTGTTATATAATCAATTTCTATTCCTAGAAATAGAAATTTTTATTCTGTTATCAAAAAAAAGGAACAATTTTTGAACAAAAGAATTGGTAACGTTTGTTCGGGGAATAAAAAAATAGAAACAGTAAATTTTATTCTTTTTTATTTCTTTTAATTTTTTAAACATTTTGATTTTATTTTTCATTTTTTCCTTTCTTTTTATCAAATGGGTTTCTTTGCTTAGAAACTTTTCCGGCGAGGTCGCCGACCCTCGAGGGCGTCGCCGGCCCTCGACGGCCGGTCGCCGGCCATGGCCGAGGCTGGCGACCGGCGAAAGAAAAAAAGAAGAAAAAAGAAGAAGAAAAGAAGAAGAGAATAGAAATTGAAAATTCAATTTGTTGTTTTTTTTTTTGTTCTTATTTTTTCCGGAAACAAAAAAAAAAAAAAGAACGCCATAAATCAATTTCCTGGAGCAGAAATTTTGTCATGCGCCCTTATCAAACAGATTTCTATTATAGAAATAGAAATTTTAGTCATTATCCTTTTGACTACAAGGCCCTAGAGGTGATTCACATGAAATTTCGTTATCGTGTAGCACTTAGTCCTTTACATATTCACAACACATGATTTTCTCAACATGACACATATCATGTTTCAATAGTCATCACATAACCACATAAATCAATTGTACCAAAACAGCATACATAACCCTTCAAGAGAGATTTGTCAAATCATCCCATAATAACTCAAAATTTCCGAGCACTATATCCATCAATATATAGCAAATAGGTCATCACTTCCTCGCAAGTATATGTCAATTAATCTTATCTTAGTAAATGAGTTTCACAAAACCAAAGAAGACATTAGTACTACTCACCTGGGGATGCCCCAAAATCAAATAACGTGTGTTATTTGATTCTTCGATCTCGCGATCCGGGTGCTGCATTATAAAGTTGAGTCGGCTTGACGAGGCATCCGTGGCATGCACGTGCCAAAACCCCTTTTCTCTTTTCCCCCTTCTTCTTCTTCTTCTTCTTCTTCTCTCTCTTTTGGTCGAGGGAGCTCTCTGCTGCCCTTTTTAGCTGAGCCCTTCCCTCCCCTCCTTTTTACTTTTTTGACATTTCAACTTATCTTTCTTTTTCTTCTTTTGGGCCCCACCAGCCAAATATTACAAGATATGCCATATCAAGTTTGGCTCATTTCCTTCGTGACTGATCTTGATGATCTGGGCTTAGCTCTTGCTTCATTGATGAGCCATTGTACAAGAATCCACCGTCAGACCACTATACGGACACACAATCCACGTACTCTAATGCCAAACTTGAACCTGAAGAAAGAGAGGTAGAACAAAAATGATTTGCCTGATCATCGATAAGCTTCTAATCGTTGTTATCACATAACGACCGCCTTGGTTTGGCATCCATTGAAGGACAGTGTTTCGTCAACAATGAGTTTCAAACTGAACTACTTCTTTTCCGGTAGATAGTTCGAGCCTGCGAAAAAAAAATGGAGAAAAATGAGTACATATGGAAACCACTAAAATGTTCTCACATAGTTCTCATACCATAAGTGACATTTTCACGATAATAATAGTTTCTTCCGCAACATAACATGTAATCCTCGCTGGACATTTCTTTAATGGCACAAACTAGAAAAACGAAAAAAGTGGGATAACAAACCAAAGCGGTGTAGAAGAGAGCGGACTTCAACATGCGCGAAAAACTATGCTTTCTCGATCGAGCATACAGTGGTTTCACGCTTGCTCTCTCATTGTCATCCTCATCGATCAAAAGATGCATGAGCTGGTTCCGCCTACGACTGGGCTCGAGCATCATGTCCTCGATGACGGGCCGTCTAAAGCAATTGAAGAACTTGATCCTCGACACATTCTTCATGGTCTCTCTCTGACATTTCATGCATTGCAGATCACAACCCGTGTTTCGGACTTGATGGTTTTATTTATAGTGATGGGCCTAAGTTGGCCCGTCCGCCCATGTTGGGCCTAAAAGCCTGGCCCACGGGAATAGGGCCCATGGATGGAGGGACGTATAAAAGGGATGAGAGAGAGGGAGAACGCACCTTTTGGAAAAAAAACGTACGTACGTCTCCCTCTCTTTCCAACGCTCTCTCTCTCCCTAAAGGAAAACAGTAAAGCACAAGGCACATTTTTCTTCCCTTCAAGGCGTCATCGGATCAAACAGGGCCAGATTCTCTTCCTCTTATCGGCGTCGGTGTCTAATCTGTGGCTAACAAGGTACGCTCGAATCCGTGGTGTGCTTTACGATCGGTGATACGTGTTTTTTTCCCGGGCTTGTCTTCCGCATTGCTTTAGGGGTTCGATTTAGTGTCGAATCCGGTTTTTGGGGATTCGTTATTCCGAACATTGGTATCAGAGCGCTAGTTCACATTTTCCCGACCCGTTTGATGTTTTTTGATTGATTTTTCGCGAAAATTTTCGGCCGTACGGATCGGGGCGAGAAATCCCGACACTCGAGCGCTGTTCATCCACTTTTTCGAGTTTCTATGACTCGAAATCGATTTCTGAAGGCAAATGATGAAAGGGCTCGTTGAGGCGAGTCCGTCGACAGGTTGTGCGCCATCGGGTGACGCCGCACGCGCCCACACGCGTGGCCAGAAGGCACTGCGCGTGGGCGCGACGCGCCCAAAGCGTTGGCTCGGCCTGCTCGTGCGGCACACGCGCCGGTCGGCGAACCAGCACATGTGCACCGCTGGCTGGCGAAACGGCACGCGCCGGTCGACGGACCGATGCCAGCTAACGTCAGCATGATGTCACCCAACGGTCGGTAATCGCTGGGATGACGTCATCGATGACGTCAGCGCCGACGACGGTTGGCCGGGCAGTCACCGGCCGGTAACCCGACCAACGACTCGACCTGAATCGACCCGCGGATGCCTGGCACGCGCGAGGCACGTGCCAACTGACGTCTGCGTGACATTAGCCCGCGCACGCGCGCAACACGTGCGGTCGGTTCGTCCGACCGGCCCGACCGGTTCGACGACCGTTGACCGTTGACCCAAAAAAAAGTAGAAGGAAAAGAATGTGTTTCTTTTTCAATTAAGTCTATGTGGATTATATGTGATCTCTTATTTGTTCTGCATTTGTTTGCAGGAACAATGCCTCCCCTGAGGTTGCGCACACCTATTCGCGCAGTTACCGATGAACAAAAGGATATGCTGTCTAAGTTGATAGCTAAGCTGACTGATCATCGATGGGAGAGTAGTGACTTAATTGATCACGTCCTTGAAGTCAACGGGAAAATTCAACATGTCATATGGAATGGTCGTCCTATGCCACAATCAGAGGTGGTGCGATTTTTCATAAACACTCTTCCACCTGAATGGCAAGATGTGTTGAATTGCATATGGGATGTCAACGGAGCTGCTTCATATAAGAAAATTGTGATGGATTTTGTAAATAAAATTACTGCATTGTTACAAGGGAAAAGATCAAGAAATTGAACAAAAGAGGATCTTTCTCAGTTCGTGTGCTGGCTTGGTGTTAGATGTATTGGCTGTTTTCTTAGTTAAGTGTACTTTGTGGACATCTTATGTAATGCTTACTACCTGATTGTTGTTGATATAGCAACATATATGTTAGTTGTATTATATGAAAGCATTATTATATTGTATGTCAATTATCTGTTACTTTCTGTTATTGCTGGTTGCTGTGGGTAGTTAGCTGTGGATAGTTATAGAAGTTTTTGTAACTTCATAGAATTTATTTTGCATAAGACAATTATATTAATGATAGTTTTGAGTTAGGATTTTGGAAGATGATTGGAAACATAGTGACCTTTTGATTCTGAAGCCTTACTTGAAATTATTCATTAATATGATGGGTCTATGCAAATAGGGATGCATAAATGATAGGCATTAATAATTCGTACATATATGTCTGATATGTTTAGATCAATGGCTTCAGCCACGAAGAGCATAGTTGCCGAGCTGAACAAAGGTGAAAAGCTTAATGGTGACAACTATGAGATATGGCACATGAAAATCCAATATGTGCTGGAAGAGCAAGAGGCACTTGAAGCTCTTAACCTGACCATGGTAGAACCTGAAGAAGGAAACACTACGCAACACAAAAGAGATAAGGAAGCATTTGCTGCATGGAAAAGAAAAAACTCTCTTGCTCGCATCACGTTGCTGAGCAACATGGAAAATGACGTCATGCGAGAGTTTAGGCGTTTTGACAATGCCAAGGAAATGTGGGAGGCATTGGCAGCCAGATTTGGTCATACTTCGGTGACCGGATCGAGACAGACTCACTATTAGGTTTGACTCTTACAAGAAGCCTCATGGTCAGACCATGAAGCAACATCTTAGAAAGATGTCAAACATGATAAATGAGCTGAAAGATGCTGGTCATGTCCTCACGAGATGAGCAGCAAGTGCAAGTGAGTGATTCGTTCCTTGCCTCGAGTTGGGAGCATATGAAGGTGCACCTGACCCAGAATGAAAATATCAAAACTTTTGAGGATGCAGTGCGCCATCTTGAGCTGGAAGAGGACCGCCTCTTGGCAGCTAAGCTGGATGCTGAACTCTATCATGCTAGTTCTAGCTCACATGGAGCTTCGAGCTCCAAGCGTAAACGTCCTAACTGGTTTGATAAAGGGAAAGACAAGGAAGCAGGTCCTTCAGTGAAGAAACCCAAGTTTAACCAACATGAAAGAGGAAAACGTCATCGCATGAAGAAGCCTGCAAGGGTGAAATGCTACAACTGTGACAAGAAGGGTCACTATGCTCGCGACTGTCGTGAGCCAAAGAAAGTCTAATCCTTTGTGGACTATGGATTCAAGAGCGACAGACCATGTAACGAAGGATAGAGGATCCTTCGTGGAATTCCGACGAGTACCAACTGGAACTAAGTGGATCTATGTGGGAAACAACTCCAAAGCTGAAGTGAAAGGAATTGGCACATGCCAACTGAATATGCGTGGTGGACGCACTTTGTTCCTACATGATGTGTTGTATGCTCCAAAGATTCGTCGGAATTTAGTGTCTGTTTTAGTGTTGGTTAAATTAGGTTTTAATATGAACTTCTATAATAGAGGTGTGGATTTGTTTTTGAATACAAATTACTATGGTTGTGGTTATTTTCTGGATGGTTTCATTGTATTAGATATTGCTTATGTTAATGCAAATGTTTGTTAGTCCCTTCTCACGTCTCCTAATACATATGATAATGATGTGAATTTGTGGCATGCTAGACTTGGTCACATTGGCCAACATCATATGAATAGACTAGCCAAAGAGGGCTTGTTGGGCAATATTGAAAAAGTCGATTTGCCCATATGTAAGCATTGCCTAGAGGGGAAAACGACAAGGAAACCATTTGGAAAAGGTAAAAGAGCTGAATTTCCTCCGCATTTAATCCATTCTGATGTCTGCGGTCCAATGAATGTGAAAGGAAGGCATGTGGCTGTTTATTTCATCACTTTTATATACGATTATACTCGATTCGGATATGTCTATTTGATTTCTCATAAATCTGAAGCAATAAGTTGTTTCAAAAGGTTTTATGAACCTGGTAGAGAATCAATTAGACAAGAAAATAACAGCATTAAGATCCAATCGAGGTCGAGAATATTTATCTGATGAGTTTAGAAAATTATGTGATGAAAAAGGAATAGAAAGACAGTTGTCTATTCCATATACTCCTCAATAAAATGGTGTTGCGGAGAGAAGAAACAGAACCCTACTGGAAATGGTTAGGTCTATGATGGCGCATGCTAACTTACCTATTACCTTTTGGAGTGATGCGTTGTTAACTGCTGCCTATATACTTAACCGTGTGCCTTCTAAATCAGTTACTTCCACTCCATATGAGTTATGGACAGGTAGAAAACCGGACTTAAGTTTTCTTAAGCCATAGGGTTGTGCTGCCTATACACATGAGTCATCTCACAAGTTTGGGAAATTGGGTCCCAGAGGAAAGAAGAGTATTTTCATAAGATACTCTGAACACTCAAAAGGATATATGTTCATAGGTGAGCAGGAAAGTGGGAGTATAACTGAATTTGAATCACGGGATGTCACATTCTTAGATGATGAATTTCCTAAGAAGGGCGAAATAGGGGAAGATCACTCCCTATTTGAAACCTTAGATCAAGATAATGATATTAATGGAGTTCGTCTAAGTGGGAGTAATATGAGAAGTGATGAATTGAATTCAACTCATTCTCAATTGCAACCACATTATGAGATGATGTCATCACTATCTAATCCAAGTGGGAGCATAATGGGGAATGATGTGCAAAGTGTACAATCTCCCATACGGCGAACAAGTCGCCAAAGTATTCCCCGTCGATGTTTTGACGTTGAAGGGGAAACTTTTATGGTTGCTCCGCAAGATGAGGATGAGCAAAGAAATATTAATGAGGCTCTGAATTGCCCTAGTAAGGAAAAATGGATTCATGCAATGGAAGAGGAAATGGAGTCAATGAAATCAAACTTAGTCTGGGAATTGGTTGATCTTCCAAAAGGACGTAGAGCTATTGGGAACAAGTGGGTTCTCAAAATAAAGCGAAAGGCTGATGGCTCGATAGAAAGGCATAAGGCTCGCCTTGTGGTGAAGGGGTATAATCAACAGGAAGGAATTGATTATGAAGATACGTTTTCTCCTGTAGTGAGATTTACCTCGATTCGCATTATTCTGGCAATAGTGGCTAGTATGGATCTTGAGTTATATCAGATAGATGTAAAGACTGCTTTCCTCAATGGAGAATTAGAGGAAGAAATATATATGGAACAACCTGCTGGTTTCATAGTGAAAGGCCAAGAAGAAAAGGTATGTCGACTTTTGAGATCGATATATGGCCTCAAGCGATCATCGAGACAATGGTATATACGTTTTCATAATGCCGTAATGGCATATGATTTTACAATGATTGATGAGGATCATTGTGTATATATCAAAAGATCCGAGGATCAATTTGTGATCATATCATTATATGTTGATGATATACTAATTGCCGGAAGTAATATGGAGTTTGTTTATACTGTTAAGAGTTGGTTGTCTTCCAATTTTGAGATGAAAGATATGGGTCAGGCTGCATACATTCTTGGAGTTAAGATTTCAAGAGATCGTTCGAAGAGATCGTTATCTCTTTCGCAAGAAACATATATAAACAAGGTTCTTGAACGATTTCGTATGCAAGATTATAAACCCATAGACACTCCTATTGTAAAAGGTGAAGGATTGAGCCATAGACTATGTCCAAGGACTCCACAAGAGAATGAACAAATGAAACATGTTCCTTATGCTAGTGCTGTTAGGAGCTTGATGTACGCTATGATGTGTACAAGACCCGACATATGTTTTGCAGTTGGAATGGTAAGTAGATACCAATCCAATCCAGGTCCAGCACATTGGAAAGCCGTTAAGAGGATACTGAGGTATCTGAAGGGAACTGCTGATTTCAAGTTGAATTACCAAGGAAAGGATCTACGACTTGAAGGCTATTCAAATGCTGATTGGGGAGGAGATTTAGATGAAAGAAAATCTACCTCAAGATTTGCTTTCTTACTGAACAATGGTGCCATATCATGGAGTAGTAAGAAGCAAACGTGTATAGCCTTATCCACGATGGAAGCTGAGTTCGTGGCATTATCAGCAGCAATACAAGAAGGAGTTTGGCTTAAGAGATTTTTGGATCATTTAGGTGTTATTGAGAAAGCTGCAAATCCATTATTGGTTAACTGTGATAGCCAAGCAACTATAGCGTACACCAAAGATCCAAAATATCATGGCAAGACCAAACATATAGATACCAAGTATAACTTTGTCAAGGATATGGTTGCACGAAAGGATGTGAACTTACAGTACATATCTACGCATAGAATGGTAACAGATCATATGACAAAGCCAATACCTAGAGATGTGTTTTGTGGTCATGTAAAATCTCTAGGATTGCGTAGAGTCTAATGTATTGGATTGTAATTTCCCTGAGTAGTTCACATTTATGAACTAGTGTTGTTTGATTATTAATGCCTATGAATCTTTGTTTGATCTTTATGCATCTTAATGCTCAGTGCATTACTTTAAATTGAGAAAGTATGTCGGATAGATAAAAGATTAGCCCACTCACACGGGTAATCGCCTCTATTTACTGTGTGATAAATAGAGATGAGACTGTTTTTAAGCTTATTATCTAGGTGATAATCAAGAGCTCAAGCTTAAAATACGAATGTCGCCTTAACTGAGTGTTAAGATTAGGACATAATACTTACTATGTCCGAAAGTAAATACCCCACATATTTTACTTTATCTGTCTAAGATGCCAAATGTGAGTTCTGATGAATTTTGTAAATGAGTAGATACGTGAACTCAAGTTAGACATTGGGTATGTTTGAACTATCATCTGTACGGTATTGAAAGGTGTAGACATACGCTCCATGGGAAATGAGTTAATATCGTAATACGTATTTCATACTACGTATGCATGAGCTGACCAATAAGAGTGGCAAAAAGTTTGATTTCAACTTTTATGACGTGTGAGACTCTTGAGGAAAAGAGTTCCTCAATTTTAGTGCCCTCATGACTTTTATTTATTCTCAAGGTTTCTATTTAGTGTTTGCTATCTTAGGATGTTGCCAATGGTCATGAGTTGAACAGGGCCAGATTCTCTTCCTCTTATCGGTGTCGGTGTCTAATCTGTGGCTAACAAGGTACGCTCGAATCCGTGGTGTGCTTTACGATCGGTGATACGTGTTTTTTCCCGGGCTTGTCTTCCGCATTGCTTTAGGGGTTCGATTTAGTGTCGAATCCGGTTTTCGGGGATCCGTTATTCTGAATAGGACTCAATGGAGAAAAGAAACGAGGCAGGAAAAGATGGGGAGGCACACGTTATTTTGGGATGGCTTCGAGTCGGAAGGCCATAGATTTAATGTAGTTTTGGATCACTTGTTTTCTTTTTCTTTGGTGCAAGTGTAAGTACATGAAGACATCTCTCTTTATGTAATATTAGAGATTTTTGAAAAAGTCAAAGAAAAGGCGGTGGCCCACTTTAAATAAAGAAATAAAAAGAAAACAAAAAGGAGAAGAGATATAAAGGAAAGGAAAGCCCACGTTTGGGGCAGCAGAAGAAAAGAGGAAAGAAGAAGAAAGAAAGAAGAAGAAAAAGAAGAAGAAGAAGAAAGAGAAGAAAGAAGAGAGAGGGCTTTGTGTGTTCATGCCGTAGGCAACTCACCAAGCTTATTTACAATGCCCGGTAAGTGATCGCACCTTTTGTTCTTTCAATTGGAGTAGTTTCGGAGTTAGGGTTTGAAATTCAGAATTTGGGAAAATCGAGCAGCGAAGTTTGATTTTGGAGTTATTGAGCCGTGTATTTTTGTAAGAATGATAGTTTAGAGCGTTGTAGAGCCGTGAGATTTTATGGATCATGATTTGAGCTTATGATTTGTCCGAAACAAAATTTCAAAATTTCCTGAGCGCAGTGAAAAGTACAAGTCCAGCAGCTTTGGGCCCGTATTTTGTCATTTTTCAACTTGATTTTGGGACGGCTAAGTTGGGATTCTTGTAGTATGTTTGAAGGGCTTCTATTGATTATAAGTATGTTCAGATCGGGTTCAGAGGAGAAAGTTAAGGCACTATCAAGTTTTGCGCTTAAACCCCGTGTTGCAAATGGCGTGAATAATCGCTTTGGTTATGCGATTTATTAGCGCAGAGGAATCGTTTTGTTAACATTTAGACATATTATAGATGTTTCATGGTTAAAGTAAATTGTTACCCAATTTTAATGTTGTTTCTGCTTATTCGATAGGACCGCGAGATCGAATGATCAAATAATGTGTGTTATTTGATTTTGGGGCATCCCCGAGTGAGTAGTACTAATGTCTTCTTTGGTTTTGTGAAACTCATGTACTAAGGTAAGATTAATCAACATATACTTGTGAAGAAGTGATGACCTATTTGTTATATATTGATGGATATAGTGCTCGGTAATTTTGAGTTATTGCGGGATGATTCGACAAACCTCTCTTGAAGGGTTATGTATGTTGTTTTGGTACAATTGATTTATGTGGTTATGTGATGACTATTGAAACATGATATGTGTTGTGTTGAGGAAATCAAATGTGTTGTGAATAGATAAAGGACTAAGTGCTACACGACAACGAAATTTTGTGTACATGACGACTTGAGTCATATGGAAGCCACCTCTAGAGCCTCGTACTACTGGCAAGCATAATAAATGACTAAGTGCTACACGATAATGTAACTTCGTGGGAGTCACCTTTAGGGCCTTGTACTATTGCTATATGTGGTCAAGGGCTAAGTGCTACATGAAAACACAATTTCGTGAGAGTCACCTCTAGGGCCTTGAGTTTGGATATTGAGCGTAGAATGAACCATTGATATGAGATATGATGAGTCCAATTATTGAACAAAATTGGTGATGCTGGTTTTGTTATTATGGATGAATGAGAAATTTTGTTATTTGATATAGCTAGGTTGAGGTAACATATAACGCATTTTGTTCATGCAAGTTATCATATTTTTCTTTGGCAATAATGAGTCATGTCTTGAGTTTTAAATGTGTAATGTGGAAGTTTGATATGCTTTTATGGTATGTACTACTCACTGAGCTATGGTTGCTCATTCCATTCATCTTCCATGTTTTCAGGTCTCAAGGTTAGCAACTAGTAGGACGAGAGTGCTTTTGGAAAAATTTTGGGAGTTCTAATTTGGGTATGGTTTAAGAGAGTAGTGTACATAATCCTTGCTAATGGTTGAACTAGTTGAGTTCTAAATGTATATTTCTTTTTTGTGGATTATAGAAACTCTAATGTTACAACAAATTTGTTAGTTTATCTTATATGTATATATATGGTTTGAGATATATACATTTCATGAAAGGACGGCCGTGTCATCTCCATTCCTTGTAATTTTGGGGTGTGACACTTTATATAAATATTTCTATTTCCAGAGTGAGAATTACTATAAGGTGGTTAAGGATTTAAATGCTTGAATGAGAAGATCAGAGAAAAGGGCAAAAACGGATAATGGCTTATTGTCATTGATGGATAGATAGGAAGAGGAGAGGGTATGACTATGCTACGGTTTTAGTGAAGAGAAATGGCTTTAAATTTGAATGGTCCTTATGATCGTCAAGACATCTCTAGATAATCAATCTCTGAGTGGGGTTAATTGTGATAGTGGTCTTCCAAGAAATTCTAAAATTATTCCTTTTATTTAGGAGTATCCAAAAAAATCAAGAATCACCCAGAATCGGACCAAACCCACCTAGAACCAATGGTTCGCGGTTCTCATGGGAACCGGTCCGGTTCCAAGGATGGAACCATCCACCTGAGTTGGACCGGTATATATATATATACCGGTCAAGTTTTCTATCAATTCTAAAGTCCCTAGCCATGGACTTGCTTCTTTGATATCTTAATGAGGACATTGATGCTCTCTTCTTATTGTCCAAATTGAGACCCATCTCAACTATTGTCATCGTCCACCCTTCTACATCTCTTCCTTCATTAGGATCACATGCTAGTTTGGTGTCCATACAACACACATTAGAAACATTTTGGCTTTATTCCTTCCTCTAGAAGACCGGTTCCAACGATCCACTTGAGAACCAAATTGGTAACCAACGGATGGTTCTTGGTTCTAGGGGGGAATAGCCCACTGCCCATCTTGGAACCAATCACCCTTGCATTCAATTCAAGAAATGTGTTAGCTTCTTCAAAATCCCAGGGGTGCCTTGCAAATGCTTGTGCTAATAAGCAATTTGCTTGCACTCATGCTATAAGCCAAAAGTTCCACCTGCTTACACGATCGCAAGAAATCGAATCATGCCGTTTCAGTGGGTGAATAAATGCAATGGTGGTTTGTGGCCATTCGAGCAGAGAAACAGTGGATGGGATATCTAACGATTTTGCATATGTAACATCTGCCTTTTCTATCTACACGTTGGACAACCCTCTCGTGTCCGAAATTTATGCATCACCCTTTGAGCATTATCATTAGAGTCTTCTAAAGAAATAAGTCGGCTAAGCCTATTAAATGAGTGAGTTGAATTGAGTCGAAAAAAATGTCTGACCCACTTAACCTGCATTAACCCATTTTTATGCTATACAATTTTAGAGTTCCATACCTGACCCGATTAACACCTAACATATAACTGATACAATCCATATTACTAAAAAAATCCATAACTAACCCAATTTATGCAAACTCGTACCCATTCGCTCAAACAACTTTAAGCCTTTCCTATGAATCTATCATTTATATAAAGTTTTATATCAATTTAAAAAATAATAAACCAAATTAAAAGTCGCCACTCGTTGTCGCTTGCCTAACCAACTCAACTAACGTTGTCTCTCCTCCGTCCAAGCCCCACACCGCTGCTGTGGAGACCCCAAACATAGTCGCCTCTCTCTCGCGCGCGCAATATCAAATAAGAGGTCGTGAACCTATGTCTAACTTCACTGATCGTTGTGGTTGTGGCATCGCCATGACCCAAGCCCATGCAATAAAAAAGTAACCAATGACATTACTCGGTCATTGTGGCACCCCGAAACACCTAAGGCCGTCACAGGTACCTATTACTCCACCTAATGAATACTAGTTACATTTCTTAGCAGAAGCACCGTAGTCCATAGGCATTTTTTTTTTAAAATGGTCCCAGCGCAACTCATTAGCGGAAACATAAACAAGTCTCACTACTCCTCCCTCCAATAACCATAATGCAACGCACACCAATTACACATCATATGAAAAGATGAAGCTGAGCCATTTTTATTTACATATTTTCATGATGGATTTCTTGGGTCGGTACAACCAAAAAGAAAAGTCAAGATTTTTCAACTAAACTTGGCCACAACCCAAAAGAGATCTCGACCCCTATATCGATCACGTGTCACCCTCCATCTACAAGTGTCGGCTATCCTAAAAAAAAATATCAGCTCCCACTCCTCACGTGGGCCATCACACCCATCCTGGCGCATCGGGCGGTGGCGGCGGCAACATCCCTCGTATCACTCCGTCACGGTAGACGTGAACCGACAAGAACTCCTGGATGACCAGGCCCCTAGCCAGGCCCACATCATACATGACCAACACGTGAACTCGTATAAACGTCAGATCATGGATGGTAACGCAATCAATCTCCAAACACTCGACCTCCACATCAGATGGAAGGCCATAAAAGGTACCCCGCGTGACCGGAGAGAGCGGCATCTTTCTAATCTGAAATGTTAGATCCTAAAGGGGTAAGTACATCCACTCAGCAGGTAAAAGATCCATTAAACTACTCAATGCATCACACAATACAATCATAACACCATAGCATAGTACATATCAATTCATGCATCCAAGCATAACTTACCTTGCATCCATGCATATGTCATCATACCATATGTGCATACACCATCATGCACTCATCATCAAATATTCATACATATACCATCATGTCATAGTTGCATATACAACCATGCACCCATCCTCAAGCATTCATGCATATCCATACCTCATGTGCACATACCACAATGCACTCCTACACATCATATCATACAGCCATGCGTACATGTCACCATATCATGCATGATTCAATTTCCACTTTTATCTTTCAATTGGGTCACCACATTTTTTCTTTCTCGGGATCAGTGATTGCATCCCACATTTTATCACTCGCACCCCAACCTGGCATCGCGAGAAACCTCCAGCACACACCACTAGGCATCCGGCACCCCCACATTCTAGGCATCTCGTATCCCAACTGGCATCACAAGGCATCCCCCGAGCACAAACCTCCAAGGCTTTCGGCACCCAATCATTCCGGGGATCTCGAAACTCCCAAAGACATCCGGGCATGTATCGTAATACAACCGGGCATCCGGCACCCCCCATCCCGGGCATCTTGACACTCCCAAGGCATTGTCGGTTCACTTCCAACAGTCTCCTCATTCATCATAATTCATATTCACCAATTTATGTCTCACAATCAACATGGCACATGATGTAATGGCAACAAAGTCAAATTCAGCTTTTGATGCTATATGCAATGCCGAATATCATCACATGTGCAGCAAGATTTAATTACTTACAACAATACAATTTATGGGGCTCATGCAAAACAGAATTTACAGCCTTTGAAATCTGCACAATCCAGCTTGCACAGTTTTAGAAAATATTTCCATTAAATACACAAATGACCTTTAAAAACTATGAAATTCAAACATGTGATAATCAAGACATAAAGGCAGACATTTCGTGAAGAACACTACACCAAAATACCCTCATATCAAGCGTTATAGACTGAGCATCACAGCACCATTATCATAACCACTTAACTTGCACAGTTTTCGAAACATTTTCAGTTAAATAGGCAAATGAACTTAAAAAATTATGAAATTTGAATATGTTGCAGAGAAGACATAAATACAGATACTTCATGAAGGACAATTTGTCAAAAGAACTTCATAAAAATGATATGACCCACGCATTGAAACTGACTAAGTCCAAACGCGTCAGATTACATGATTTTAGAAATATTTCTGATTAAATATCCTAATAACCTTAAAAAATTATGAAATCCTACTATGTGGTATTCAAGGCCCTAAGGTAGATTTTTCATGAAGGACTCAAAGTCATATTAATCCTAGATAATTAAATATAGGCGGTTAAAACTTCTGTTCCTAGTACCGAAATCTTCAGATTCAACACCCTCCGAAAAACCACGATTTCGCCTACCTATCCTCGTTGGTTTTCTCTAAATTTTTATATGTTAAACATCAGGATGTCCATTACATCTTTTGTTAAGAAATTGAAGTGAAATTTCAACAAAAAGATATCCTTACAGTCCATGCATTCATCAAAGGTAGTTACCGAAATTTCCAGATCCAGTCTCTCCGAAAAATAAAGATTTCACCCACTTATAATTGTTCGTTTTGTCCCAAATTTGAGTATGTTATATTTCAAGAAGTCCTTAACAACTTTTATTTATAATTCAAAGCCAAAATCCAACTCGAACATCACATGCAAGCCACTAGAACATTCAAGGTCGAGCTGTTTTCTCAAGAACAGTTTACTAGTTTTTGAATACCACACTTAAAACATCCGTTTTTCACACCCTAAACAATCCGAAATTTATCATCACTCACTCATACATTCTAGGCACAACATGCAAGAGTAGATTAAGAATCCCAACTTGCCTCTAAACCAAGCAAACAGCAAGCACACGGTGACGAACGACGGACGGTCGACGGACAGCTCTCCTCCTTTCCTCTCTTCTTCCTTTCTTCCTTTCTTTCTTCTCTTTCTCTCCTCTCTTTCTCTCTTGGTCGAACCTCCCTCTCTCTCCCTCTCATTCTCGCTTAAACCGGCACCATCATCCCCTAATTTCTTCCCCTCAATCATTAGCTATCATTAGGTATGCATGGAGGACACTTGGCACACTTCAAAGGACAAGTGGGGGAGGGCATGCAACCGGTCTCTTCCCCTCCCCTTTGCACGGTCGACAGCCCCTCATGGGCTTATGGGCCGGCCAGCTTGGCCCATCTTAGGCCCATCCCTCTTGGGCCTAAGACCCAAGCTTAATTAACCTAAAATTAACCCTTTTAAAAACTAATTAAATCCCTAGTAAATTAAAGCACTAAATTGCAAATTAAGATAACTATACACTTGAAATTATAAATCCATAAGTTCCGATTTATCATACATATGGCCAAAGATAAAACTTAATTTCCCAAAATTCATCCATTAAAGACTTGGCCATACATCTCATCGCAAATCATGGATTAGAAGGCTACAAAATACAATAACGGTACTTCCATTGCCTATCCATGGCTCATGGCATATTTAGGGATTTTATGAAATTCTAGGATGCCACAGTCATCATCATAGCCATTGTCAGCACAATCACATTAATGTTGTTGGAAATTTTTGTAAATTAAAATTTGAATCTTAAGGTAAACATTAGATTAAGAAAAGATCTAAATTGTTTCCACCAAACGATCAAAAGTGGCAGATTTTGGCATGGCAAAGCTTGTTGGCCGAGATTTCAGCAGGCTGTTGACAACCATGAGAGGCACAAGAGGGTATCTTGTGCCAGAGTGGATCTCTGGAGTGGCCATAACAGTAAAAGCCGATGTTTATAGCTATGGGATGATGCTTTTTGAGTTTGTGCCGAGAAGGAGGAACTTAGAGCTATCGGAAAATGGGGCCATCAAGTTCTTCCCAACATGGGCTGCTGGTAAATTGGCCGAAGGAGGTGACCTGCTTAATCTTTTGGACCCAAACTTGACGGCAAATGCCAATACTGAAGAGTTAACTAGAATTAGCAGAGTTGCTTGTCGGTGTGTCCAAGATGAGGAAACTCACAGGCCATCGATGGGGCAGGTTGTTCAAATTCTCGAGGGGGTGTTGGATGTGAACCTGCCCAGGATACCGAGAGTCCTTCGATTGTTTCTTAGTAATCAGGAGCATGTAGTTTTTTTCACTGAGTCGTCATTGTCGAACCAGAGTTCCCAGATGAGGAGTAACAACCTAAAATGCTTCCTTGCAGAAGCAAAATAGTTAATCTTCAACAAAGTCCAAGTCTTGAGGATGATAAGATAAGAGCTTAGTACAAGAAGTGCTTCAGTTAGTGCATATACTCTTCTGCTTTTTCTGTAGTCAACAAAGAATCTCAGCATTTGGGGATTGGCTTTCTTGGGGCTTTTTTCCCTAGCTATTTTTGTTACGTATAACTACAAGCGAGCTTGGATGATCGGTTGTAAAGATCCTTCGCTCTGTATAATGATCTGTTCTCTGCTTTTTGAGATCCAAGGTGATATTGGTAATTAGCATCGAAAAATTTCTGATAATTTTGGCACTAGAATTGGGATCTAACGTATTGGTATCACCTAGCTTGGATCCCAGCTAGTGTCTCACATGGTTCTAAAATCTGCCCCCATCGCATGCAAAGCAAGCTGTAAGGCTTGGCATTTCTAAGTAATAACTCCTTTTGTTACTTGCATGGTTTATATAATGAGTCATGGTATGAAAACCACCCTTGAAACTACGGCTTGCTAGGACCGGAATATTAGATCATGATAATTTCCAACTGATCTATGTATTACTAGCAGATCCTATTGTTGGTGCAGTAGGATGTTAATGCCTGCTCCATTTTTCACATAGCATTTATATCTCTTCTAAGGTTGAGTTTTGAAAATGAGTACTCGAACCTTTTAGCAAAACTGATTTATAAAGTGATGGATGAGAATTCTGTTGGGTGCTCTTACTCACTTTATAAGTTCTGTAAAACCAAATTCAGCATCTCAATGTTACTTGTTAAAAATCTCTATTGTTTGTTCTGGTGGGAAATTGGTTGAGTTTCTCTATTTCAATCGGGTTGATCCAAACAGTATTTTCCATTGCAAGTGGGGATTAAATGCAAGTCCAAGTCCACTTTAATTTATCGTTGAAGAAGCCTGTTTTGGAAGGCCTAGCTTTTATTTTTCAGTTCATAATCTATTCATATTAAGGCTAATCTTGTTCGGCCTTTGCAGTACCATAGTCCCCTCACTTTTGCCAAGCTTCCCCTCATTTGTTTTTCCTTTTTGCCATTACACCTTTTTCTTTTCCTTTCTCCTATACACAATTCTTTAAATACTTTCAATATGATGTTTTTTTTTTTTTTTTGATAAGGTCGATATGATGTGTTGTTTCACTTTTCTTGTGGTAATTATTTTACTCTTATCGTTGATCCTTCTCCGGTGGGGAAAAATACCAAAAAAGTCATAAATATAATACATTGATATCAATTTAATGTTAAACTTTTTCACATTAGTACTAATTTGGTCAATTCGGCCAATTTTGGCTGGCTAGTGTTAATATGCATGCCGGCCAAAATTGGGTTGATGGACTGAATCGGTATAAATGTAAAAAAAATAAAATTAAATTGGTCTAATTAAAATATTTAAAACTGAATTGATATCAATGCAATAAGTTTATGACTTTTTGGATACTTTTCCCTTCTTGGCTGCTAGAGGTGCTATTATAATATCTTAACTTCCTTTAGCAATAAAAAGACGGTGTAATGTGCTTAAATCTTTATTTAGTTGTGCTTCTACAAAAATCAACCCTCTCTATGATCATTTATGTTGAAATTATATCTCGAATTTGAATTCGTGAAAGAAATCCGACTAGAGATGAATCGTAAGAAACTAGGTCAATAAACTAGGTCAATTAAGGAAAGTCCTAAAGCCTCATATTTCTGGACGTCGGTATTGGAAATCTAGATTTCATATTTGGCGTGAGAGTCCAAAGTGCAGATTTGGACCTTAAGCTGCCGATTCGCTAACTCCAACAAAAGGTCAGAACTTGTGGATTACGAAAATCAATTTCCGCATCGCAGTTGGTCAACACAACAACCGAACAAGAAAGATCGGAGTTGGACTGGGTTTCCTTCTTCAATCGGTCAACTTGGCTCTATTATATACGGAATAACACCTTGAAAAATCCAAAATTGACATATTTATAACAAATTTACCAAAATCTAAATTTTTTGACCATAAAAAATCCAAATTTGTACACCTATGATAAATTCACCTTAAAGAATTTTTTTAACCATACAAAATCTCAAACTAGCACATCCGTTACAAATTGAGAATAAAACTCTAAACTGATACAACATTAATTGTCAAATGTCATTCAATTCAATAATTTGATGACAAAATTTGAAGGAAATTAATTGAGGCTAAATTTGTTATGAGTATATCAAAGTTTTAGATAAATTTATTATAAGTATATCGGTTCATGATTTATTATGAAATTACCCTAAATATAAATATACAATTGAGATTGCTCGTTGGTTATGAAGAACTATTAAAGTGTAGTTTTTGGTGAATGTCAAGGGAAGTTCTATATTTTTAGTGACGGCCAATTGGCACTGGAGGTTTGGTAGTGGATTCTTCATGGAATAACATTAATAGCTTATGTGTTGGACTCAATTAAATCTTGTGAGGATTTATTTAATTAATTTTTTGAGATTGAGGGATCATTTCGTGAGGAATTGTAAGACTAAATGCTACGTGAATTAGTGAGTATAATTGGAGCTTGGAAAACATGAGTCTTTAAGTAACTTGAGTATGGTCGTAATTTTCATTGGATTGCTTGATTTAGAGTGGAATTCTTTACTACTCTCCTTATGGACATATGTCACATCGACAGAATCATTTAAATTTGGTGTCCAATTTATTTTCTTATTTTGTCTAGTTTATTGTTTGATCAGTTAGATTCCACAATAATTTAAAAGATCAAGGCATTGATAAATGGTCTCTCTACTTTTGCTCAACAATCAAAGCCATTCTTTTAATTTCTTTTAAGGAAAAAAATCACAAAAACTCCAATTTTTGTCGACTGTGGTACATTTATTCTAAACCATTTTTGGTGACACCAAAAACTCTAAATTTATACCCGCGTGACACATTTATTCTATTTTTTTTTCTATAACACCAAATTTTTTGGGGTTAATATGTCACATCATACAAATTTGAAGTTTTAGGTGGCACATTATATAAGATTAGAGTAAATATGCAAAATAAGTATGAATTTGGAGTTTTTGGTGTCATAAAATAAGTTTGGGATAAATATATTATAGTAAATATAATTTAGAGTTTTCGGTGATTTTACATTTCTTTTTATTCGAAACCGTTCTTGCACTTAAGTGCCATTGGTCGTCCCTGTGTTGGAACACTATTTAGTTATTTTCTAACGTGAATTTGTATTTTATTTGTGGTCAACAACTGATTTATTAATCAATTTTAGGTAACAAATATCAGTACTTCAACCAATGGCCTATAAATTGAGTCAAACCACAAAACTAAATATTTAAACTTTTTTGCCTTATGAACTCATGAGTGATAATGGATCAGCTGTCAAGCTTGTCAATTTGGTTCTTTCTCCAAATGTAGACTCTCTCTTTCCTTTTTAGGTTCTTCATTTTACGAAACCAAAAACCCACAAAATATATTGCCTATTCTAATGCAAAAGCACTATTATTTGTATCGACTCACGACAAGCAATTGAGTAGCTATGGGTCGTGAGCTCTATGGCTCATGACTTGAGCAAATATGACTGCTACAAGATCAAAGCTCATGTGGCAACGCCACGAGCTCAAAGATCAAGTAGTCATGGCTCAAGCTTTGTGACTCAAATAGACATCATGGCCATGGCCATTTGCGAGCTTGAGCTTGAATAGCCATGGCCAATGCTATAGAGTTGGAGCTCATGGTAATGGTGGGTCATAATGGAGCTCTCTCGTAATTGTGCCCATTTTTTTTTTTATGTTTATGTTGCCTAATTTAGCATCTGTTTTTCCTAAAATAATTATATGAGTGGAGTACCACCAATAGGTATGCTGGCATCTTGTTCATAAAAATCAAATGGCAAGAGGAAAAAGTATAACGGAATGATTAATGGTGATACTTCTAAGGGAAAAAGCCATAAAAAAATCTTAAACTTTATCAATTATGACACATTTATTCCAATTTTTTTTAACAAAAAAATCCCAAACTTGTATGCGTGTAGTAATACATTTACCCCAAAAAAAAAAAAATTAAACCAAAAAATCCAAACTTATACTTCTGTGACGCCAAAACCCTAAACTTTTGTTTTGTAACACCAAAAACCTCAAACTTATAGTCAAGTCACACATCTACCCCAAAATTTGGTGTTGTAGAAAAATGTCTTAGGTATTTTGTGTCACAAAAGAAAAGTTTGGGGTTTTTTATGTCATAAAAAAAGTTTGGAATAAATGTGTGACACTACAACATTTTGAGATAAATTTGTCACGTATGTAAAAGTTTAGGATTTTTGATATTACAAAAAAAAAGTTTGGGGTAAATATTTCACAATAGTCATAATTTAAGGTTTTTGGTGGCTTTTTCCATACTTTTAAATAGTAGAGAGATGCTTTAAAAAAAGTAGAGGGGATTTTGATTTTCTGGCAAAAATATAAGGGCCACCGGTAAATCTAATCCCATAAAGAAAGTGGCATATGTATAGGAATTGATAAAACAGTAAAAAATTATAATGGACACAGTGCCAAGTACCAATCGCTCCAAGTCCAACTAGAGAGGTCTCTTCACACCAACATCTATGGCCAGGACAAAGTCTATAAGGTTTTTCCAGTAAAGGCAGCGACCATGATGTTACGTATATATGAATTGGGGGAATGAATCAACGCGTCGCTCTAGAGTTTAGTCCCTCAACGAACAGGTCAACTTAGCATGGGTGGAACGAGCACATTTTGTTGAAGATACTGACCTCAAGTCTACCTTAGACAAGAGTACGGACCACAAGAATATTGGACAATGCTATATGAAAATCAAACCTTGTTGGTCCAGCTTTTCAAATATATGAATGACTTTGACACTTGGATTTGTCCCTTTGTTGTTGACTAATGCTGGTAAAACTATGTTTGAAGTCCTGCTTGATCATTCAAATGTCTGATGTCGAGTTTGAGTGTTCACCGCTCAAATTCATTGCATGTTATTCTAGTGTATGACGAGGACATGTCCAAGTTGCACCACTAGGGTCTTCTTCACACTGAGATATGCCCATCCTTATCCACTAGTATGATGCCTGCTTAGATGCTTCTATCTACGTACTCGATGACAATGCACTAGTCTCAATTGAAGTTTCTACACGACACTTTGCGCGTTTATTGACCCGTTCTTCTTTGAGATCTCTTACCTCGCCCTTGCTCCGAGCACAAACAGGTATATATACTTTTCCTTGTGAATTTGTTTCTACACTTGTCCGCTCGAACCCTATATGGTACAGCCATGGATAGCAAAAACAGTAGTCCGTGGTCGTTCATACTCCCAATTTTCTTGCTTTGCTCATCTCTGTACACCCACCTCTGTCTTGGCACAGACAAGCTCGATGCGAATCGATCTATATCTGGTAATCAAACCTTAACCTCATCGGGTGGCAACTTTACGCTTGGCTTCTTCTCGCCGGGTAACTCCACGTACTCCTACATAGGCATCTGGTACAACAAAATCAGCGTGCAAACCGTCGTCTGGGTCGCCAACCGAGACAACCCTGTCACTGACAGGCACTCCACTGGACTGAAGGTCTCAGGTGGCAATCTTGTGATTGTTAACAACTCCGAAGTCCCTGTTTGGTCCACGAATCTGACTGCTTCTTCATCTGGATCGAGCTCCATGGTGGCGGTTCTTGAGGACGACGGCAACTTCGCTCTCAAAGCGGCGCCGAATTCTTCTGTGACTCTGGCAGAGCTTTGATTACCCGACGCACACGTGGCTTCCCGGCGCCAAATTAGGGATCGACAAGCGCAAAAACACAAGTCAGCGCTTGACATCATGGAAGAACGCCGAGGACCCTTCGACAGGTTTGTTCTCTCTCAATCTCCAGCCATTCGGTGAGTACTACATATGGTGGAATAGGTCTAAGCATTACTGGACTAGTGGGACGTGGGACAATCAGACGAAAATTTTCTCTTTGGTCCCTGAAATGAGAGCGAACTATATTTATGAGTTCAAATATGTGGACAATGAGAACGAGAGCTACTTCACCTATTCAATCAAAAGCTCCTTCAACACCATATCAAGGTTTGTGATGGACCTTTCTGGGCAGATCAAGCAGGAGTCCTGGTTGCCTTCCCAGGCGTGGACCATGTTCTGGTCTAAGCCCTCGCAACAATGCGATGTGTATAGACTTTGTGGGCCTTTCAGTGTTTGCAGCGAGCAGAGCGAAGTTTTGTGCAACTGCTTGCCGCGATTTAGCATAAGCTCTCCAGTGAATTGGAATCGGAGGGATTGGTCTGGTGGTTGCAAGAGGAATTCGAACTTAAATTGTGCAGCGAATGCAGAGAAAGACCGTTTCTGGCCTATGTCTAACATGAAATTGCATGATGCTCCTCAATCTTTAGTTGCAGAGAGCGATCAGGAATGCCGAACTGCTTGTTTGAGCAATTGCTCTTGCACGGGTTATGCTTTTGAAAATAATGCCTGCTCAATCTGGATTGGGGATCTCTTCAATGTGGAACAGCTCAAACAAGGCACTACCCCTGGAACGAGTTTCTATGTTCGGCTTGCTGCCTCCGACATTAAGGATCCCAGCAAGAAGAGTAAAGTAACTGCAATAGTGGCAGGGTCTGTTAGTGCCGCGGTAGCGATATTAGCCATTGTCTCGTTTGCCATTTGGAGATGGAGGAGAGGGGCAACTGTAACAACAAAAGAAGTGGAGGGTTCACTGATAGCCTTTGCATACCGGGACTTGCAAGTAGCAACAAAGAATTTCTCAGAGAAGTTGGGTGGGGGTGGGTTCGGTTCAGTTTTCAAAGGAACATTACCTGATTCAAGTCACATAGCGGTCAAGAAGCTTGAAAGCATAAGCCAAGGTGAGAAGCAATTCCGAATGGAAGTAAGCACAATCGGCACCATCCAGCATGTGAATCTTGTCAGGCTTCGCGGATTCTGCTCTGAAGGTGACAAGAGGCTGTTGGTCTATGATTTCATGCCAAATGGTTCCTTAGACTATCATCTCTTTCATAGAAAGGACTCGAAGGCCTTGGATTGGAAAACGAGGTACCAAATTGCTTTGGGAACGGCTCGAGGTCTGGCTTATCTCCATGAGAAGTGCAGAGATTGCATCATACATTGCGACATCAAGCCAGAGAACATCCTTCTAGATGCTGAATTCTGTCCAGAAGTGGCAGATTTTGGCTTGGCAAAGCTTGTTGGCCGAGATTTCAGCAGGGTGTTGACAACCATGAGAGGCACAAGAGGGTATCTTGCGCCAGAGTGGATCTCTGGAGTGGCCATAACAGTAAAAGCTGATGTTTATAGCTATGGGATGATGCTTTTTGAGTTTGTGTCGGGAAGGAGGAACTTAGAGCTATCGGAAAATGGGGCCATCGAGTTCTTCCCAACATGGGCTGCTAGCAAGATAGCTGAAGGAGGTGATCTGCTTGATCTTTTGGACCCAGACTTGGAGAAAAACGCTGATACTGAAGAGCTAAATAGGATATGCAGAGTTGCTTGCTGGTGTGTCCAAGATGAGGAAACTCACAGGCCATCGATGGGGCAGGTTGTTCAAGTACTCGAGGGGTTGTTGGATGTGAACCTGCCCAGGATATCGAGAGCCCTTCAACTGCTTCTTGGTAATCAGGAGCATGTAGTTTTCTTCACTGAGTCGTCATCATCGGACCAGAATTCCCAGACGAATAGTAATACCTCAACTTCTTCCTTGCAGAACCCAAATAGTTCATCTTCGACGAAGTCCGAGTCTTGAGGATGATAAGATAAATACTTAGTACAAGAAGTGCTTCAGTTAGATAGTGCATATGCTCCTCTGTTTTTTCTGTAGTCAAGAGCGAATCTCAGCATTTGGGGATTGGCTTTCTTGGGGCTTTTCCCCCTAGCTATTTATGTTGCACGTAGATACAAGCAAGCTTGGAATAAGTGCGCGGCCAGACCAGTTGTAAAGATTCTTCATTCTATATAATGATCTGTTGTCTGCTTTTTGAGATCCCAGGTGAGATCGGTAGTTAGCATCGAAAACTGTCATCTCCACGAGCCCGAGAGGGAGAGAGTGCGAGCGAGAGAAGGGGAGAAGGCACCCAGATCTGCGAGTTGCAGGGAGAAAAAAGGCTCGGACGCCGTCGACGGCCCACCGGACCACCCACCCGACGCTGCATCCCCTGTTGCAGTGAGCTAGGGTTGTCCGCCTTTGTTTGTTTGTTTGTTTGTGCATGCTGGGGTCGTCGGGACAGGACTCGCAGCCGCCGGCTTCACGCGAGTTCAGGCCCCCGACCGTCCGTAGTCCGCCTCCCCGCCGGTCCCCGTTGTTCGCCTGTTCGGAGCCCTGTCGCGATCCCGAGCCTGAAGGGCTCCGCCTTGTCCTCCTCAACTGGTGCCCGCCAGGCGTTCGCTGGAAATCTCAGGCGAGCGTCGTATCTGCAGTGACCGGCGGTGACGGATGGCGATAGGCGACGGTATCGGCTGCAACGGCCGGCCGGCGGAGGCCCGAGCTCGGACCGAGACGAGCTCGGCCGCCTCCGCCGCAGATCGTCAAATCTCGAGGGCTCCCGCGGCGACGGAGAAGATGGGTTGAAATCGGGCGGATCCGGGTCGTCGATCGGGTAGGTTGTTTAGGATTCGGGTCGCGGTTACTGAGTCGGGTCGGACCCAAGTCGTCGTTCGGGTAGGGTTCCGCCTGGGTTGGGTTTGTACGTGTGGGCGGGGTAGCCTTTTGGCTGTAGTTTTTTTTTTTAAATGAAAACGGGCCGAATAGTTTGGGCTTTTATGTTCTAAGAAAAGAAAAATCCCTGGCCGGGCCTGCGTTGCAGGCCGTCCGGTCTTGGGTGGACGACCCGGTCGTTTCTTAATATATTATTATAATACTATTTTAATAAAATAAGAATAAATTAATAAATTATTTTCAGAAAATTAAAAAAAAAACCAAAATATCCTATATATTACACAATTTCCCAAAAAATCAGAAAAAGCCAAAAAATGATTAATATCTTCAAAAAAACCAAAAAATCCAATAATCCGTTCTATGTTCAAAAATAAAAAAAAGACCAACAATGTGTTTTTCCTCCACACATGGAAATTCCCTCGAAAATCCAAAAAGTCTTAGGGTTTAAACAATATTAGGTATTGGAAAAGAATTAGTGATTAGGGTTTAAATAAGATTAGGTATCAGAGAAGGCATTAGTGATTAACTAGTGTAAATTAAGTTCTCGAACCTAATTTCTCTGATTGCACAGGGGTGAATATTCCTCCCGATAATTCGCTTGAAATTCTAATTGACCCATCCCGAATTGATTAGTGTCGACTACATTTTAAAATTAACTTATAGGCAAGAAATATCAAACCATTAAGTCATGAATTGGTAATCTTAGGAGAGCCCGGGCTAAGCGTAATAGACCTAGTCAAACCATTAGCTTCCGTAGGCACCCGCACATAACCGGGCACTGAAAAAAGAGGTCACGACAGTGCTTCCATTCATTTGTTTATTGCTTACCCTTTAATATTTGTGACACTGCTTTAAAAGTTTTGTAAAACCAAATTCGTTATGTCAATGTTGCTCGTTAAAAATCTCCACTTTGTTCAGGAATTTATTGAATTCTCATTTCAATCAAGTTGATCCAAACAGTATTTTCAATTGCAACGGGAAATTTTTTTGGAAGGCCTAGCTTTGATTTTCAGTTCATAATCCATCCATATCAAGGCTACTCCAGTGGGCCTTTGCGGCACCATAATCCCCTTAGTTTTTCCAAGCTTCCCTTCATTTGTTTTTCCTTTCTACCATTGCCACTTTTTCTTTTCCTTTTTCCTGTAACAATTCTTAAATACTTTCGATCTGACGTATTGTTTCACTTTTCTTTGCTGCAGTTATTTTACTCTGATTGTGGATCCTTCTCTACTGCTAGAGGTGCTATTAAGATGTCTTTAACTTCCTTAAGCAATAAAAAAAAAAGGGTGCAATTTGCTTATATCTTTATTTAGTGGTGTTTCTGAAAAAGGGTGGGCAAATATCTTTGAGAAATGCAAATACCTTTAGGTTGAAAGGGTTTTTCAAAATGCAAATAATATTTGGTAAATTATAATTTTAAAGTGTATTGCAAAACAATTTTAACTTAAATACAATTTGGTAAAAACTACATTTTGCATATGACTTTTATTGATTTTTTTTTAAATCTAGCTACCGATGGCTTTATCTAGCTGCCACCAGCCTCGCTTGAGGTCGTGCAACCTCAGGCAACACCTGGGGTTCGCGACCTAGGTGGCCGTATGGGTCGTGACACTTAGGTTTGTGCAGCCCAAATAGCTACCTAGGTCGTGAACTCCCGGCAATCATCACCTGAGTCATGTGAACCTAGGCAACCATCACCTGGTTCACGCAAATCGAGGCGACCACCTCCTTAGGTCGCATGACCTCAGACAATGGCCGTGACCCTCAAGCAGTCGGTTGCCAAGGTCGAACGACCCCTCAAGCAATGGTCGCCAACGCAGGCAACTCCTTGGTCGATGGTCGTTGGCCTCCATTTGTTTCCTCGAAGAAGATGAACAGTACCCGTGAGACTTGTATTCCAAAGATGCAATTTCCCAAAGTACCTCTGAAACTACTTTGGTTAAAGCCCCTTAGAGCCATTTGAAGATACAATTGTATCTTGCCAAAGTCGTCCAAAAAATTGAACTAAACACGTTTACGTTTGGCCAAATCCCTTTAGAGTCCAAAAGCCCCTTCCAAATACCGAACCAAATGGGCCCATAGACTATCTCTCCCTCCCTCCCTCCCTCCTTCCTGTAGGTTCTTCTTCATTTTATTATGAAAACAAAAACCCACAAAAACTATTATTTGTACCGACTCACGACTAGCAATTGAGTAGTTATGAGCTATGAGCTCCGTGGCTCATGACTCGAGTGAATGAAAACGTTGCACGATTAAAGCTCATGTGGCAACGCCACAAGCTCAAAGATCAAGTAGCCATGGCTCAAGCTTTGCAGCTCAAATAGACATCATGGCTACGGCCATCTGTGAGCTTGAGCATGAATGGCCATGGCCAATGCTAGCTGAGAGTTGGAGCCCACGGTAATGGCGGGTCATAATGGAGCTCTCTCTCAATTGTCATTTTTTCTTTTTATGTTTATGTTGTCTAATTCAGCACCTATGTGGTGTCATGCTATGTAAGCATAATATAGCACGATACATGTGTTCCAACATCCACGTTAGTAAAATTTGATTGGTAAGAGAAAAAGGTACAGCAGAAAGATTAACTGTGACACTTTCTATGTAAGTAAATGAGCTTTGAGGAAAAAAAGAGAGAAATAAAAGAAGAGGGTTTGAAAAGTCAACAAAAGAAGTTGAAGGAGAAGAGTGGAAGCTTCGGCTGTTTTTAAAGAGAAGAGAGAGGGACTGCTTGGGTAGAAACGAAATAGGGAAAAGGAAGAAAAAAAAAAGGAGGATAGAAAAGAAAAGAAGGGAGAAAGAGGAAAGGAGGAAGGGAAAATTTTTGGCGCGTCACGACCCGGAAGCCTCACCAAGCCGACTTAACCCCATTTTGAGGATAATGCCTGCTCAATCTGGATCGGGGATCTCTTCAATGTGGAACAGCTCAAACAAGGCACCACCCCTGGAATGAGTTTCTATGTCCGACTTGCTGCCTCCGAAATTAAGGATCCCAGCAAGAAGAGTAATGTAACTGCAACAGTGGCAGAACTGTTGGTGCCGCGGTAGCGATATTAGCCATTGTCTCGTTTGTCGTTTGGAGATGGAGGAGAGGGGCAACTGTAACAACAAAAGTAGTGGAGGGTTCACTGATAGCCTTTGCATACCGGGACTTGCAAGTAGCAACAAAGAATTTCTCAGAGAAGTTGGGTGGGGGTGGGTTTGGTTCAGTTTTCAAAGGAACATTACCTGATTCAAGTCACATAGTGTTGGCCTGAGATCTTAAGAAAGGAGATTTGTTAATTCTATTTTTATTCTGGTTGCTTGTTTCCTTAGTTGTGGCAACCTTTTATGTACATATGATTGAACAATGGCAGATGCTCAATACAACAACAACAAAAAGAAAAAGAAAAAAAAAGAGAGACCGAAAGCTTTGTCCGAGGACGTAGGCACATTGCCGAACCTCGTAACCTTTGTGTCTTTGTGTGAAGTTTTGTTTTTTTCTTCATGGTATCAGAGCGGGTTATGACCCTGATTATTTGAAGAACTCGCCTCATCCTCTGTGTTGTTTTTTGTTGAGCACCATGACAATTTCAGAATTAGAATCTGGAAAACTTCCCGACAAAGGTGCAAGTTCTGAATCAGCGAAGGCTGTGGTGCATGAGGTAAACAACCAACGTCTTACATCTATTTTGCTGAATGGAAGGAATTTCTCCCATGGTCACGAGCATTGACCATTGCGCTTGGAGGCCGATCGAGGCTTGGACATATTACTAGGCAAACTAAAGCCCCTGATGAAAGTCATCCAAATTTTGAAGAATGGCAAGCGAGCGATCATGGCGTTATGACTTGGATCTTCAACTCAATGTAGCCTAAAATCTATGAGATTTTTGCTTATTTAGATTCGGCCAAAACATTGTGGGATTCGTTGTCTGAGATGTATGGTCAAGCCAATAATGCATCTTGAATCTTTGAGCTTCAACAAGGTCTTGCTACCTCTAGGCAAGGTGCAAATCAATCATTCACGGAACATCTAGGGAACATAAAAAAACAGTGGGATGAATTCCGTCAATACAGACCTGCAACCCAGAACGTGCGTGACTATGTGCAAAGGGAAGAGCAAGATAGAATTTTGTATCTCTTGGCAAGCCTAAGGCCGGAGTTTGAAGACACCAAACGTGACATTCTTATGAGGCCGCAATTGCCGTCCTTTAATACCGTTTGCTCCATAATACAAAGTGAAGAAACAAGGAGGAGAGTCATGCATTCTGACTCGATTGTGGCACCATCAGCAGGATCATCGGAACACTCTGCAAAAGCTATTAGTTCTAAAGCTGGGCAAAGTGATGGTGGTACTCGATTTGTCAAAGGGAAAGGAAAGAAGCCCCTTCGTTTCCATTGCGATCATTGTGATCGAGATGGGCATTCTAAGGAACGATGTTGGATTCTACATCCTTAGCTGCGTCCAAATAGGGACAAAGGTCCGGACGCTAAGACAACAATTCCAGGGAATACCATAGACTTCCAATCCAAGTTGGAGTCTCTAGCGCTGCAGGTTCAGCAACTACTTCAGACACATGGTTCGGGTCCCTCTAGCATTGAATCCGTAAATTTGGCCAAGACTTTTGGTAATATTAGTGCACTTTCTGTTGAGTCTAGAAATTGATTTATTGTTGATTCTGGTGCCACATATCATATGTGTAGTTCCCCACATATTCTATCTAATACTGTTTCTAGCTCTTTGTATCCACCGATCATAGTAGCCAACGGAGTGCAGGTACCAACCCAAGGTATTGGGCAACTGAATGTGCTTTCGAAGAAAAATGAGGCTTTATTGATTCCAGGATTATCTTCTAATTTAATATCTGTGAGCAAATGTGCTAAACAGTGGAATTGTAATGTCATTTTTACTCCACATAAGGTGTTGTTCCAGGATCGCAATAACAGGAGGATGATTGGTGAAGGACAACTTCGAGATGGGCTGTACACCTTAGATTTGCATGGTGAAGCGTTGGTGGCTAGGAAGGGGAATGTGGATACCTCTCGTCTATGGCATTGGCGCATGGGTCATCCTTCAGATCGGGTGTTGCAGTCCTTAAACATGTCTTTGACTCATGATTCTAGTAGTTGTGATCCTTGTCACTTTGCTAAGCAACATAGGTTGCCTTTCCCTAAACATTTGCATAAATCAACTGAATTGTTTGCTTTGGTACATTCAGACATTTGAGGATATTCTCCTATTAATTCTAGAGAGGGTTTTCGGTATTTTGTTACCTTTATTGATGATAAATTGAGAGCTACCTGGCTTTACCTTCTTAAGTACAAAAGTGAAGTGCTTACTGTTTTCCAGGATTTTTGCAATATGGTGAGTAATCAATTTAATACTTCCGTGAAGGTTCTTCGTACCAACAATTGTACCGAATACACCAATCATATATTTAAGGTATTTTTACGAAGCAAGGGTATTATTCACAAGACAACATGTGTGGGTACTCCACAACAGAATGGAATAGCTGAAAGAAAAAATCGTCACCTACTAGAAGTCACCCGGGCCTTGTTATTCTCTGCGAATTTGTCTAAATCCTATTGGGCAGATGCAGTTATGACTAGCTGTTATTTAATTAATAGACTCCCTAGTCAAATATTAGGGTATATAACTCCTATGGAAGTGTTGTATGGGCGAAAATTTGATATGTCTCACTTGAGGATTTTTGGGTGTGTCTGCTATGTTCACTCTCAAACTGGAGGAAAGCTAGATCCTCGTGCCAAGAAATGTGTGTTTGTTGGTTATTCATCTGTCAAGAAATGCTACAAGTGTTATGACCCTTACACAAAGCATATCTATATTTCTCGGGATGTTGTATTTGATGAAACTCATATGTTTTTTTCCTAACAAGAGCCACATTCAGGGGGAGTGCACAGATTATTATAAGAAGTTTTCCTATGAATGTGCTCCTATTCCTATGGATGTTAATGGGACCGGTGAAGCCAAAGTCAACAATGGGGGTGTCAAAGCCAACAATGGGAGCTGTGCTTCGGGTCACGAATATGCAGATCAAGAAAATTCAGAAGTAGATCGAGAGATTGAGGCAACTGTTGTTCCAGAAGCTGAACCTAGAATTGCCACTGACGGGCTGATAGATGAAAGGGTAGCGGATGTAATCCCGTTACGAAGATCATCTTGTGTCACTAGACCCTCAACTCGACTTCAAGATTTTACTACTTATTATTCAATTCAACATCCCATTCAAGAATTTATTGGATATGACAAATTATCTCACAATTTTTTTAGTTTCTTATCTGCTATTGAAGAACAACAGGAACATCACAATTATGAGGAAGCAAGGGAAAAAGCCATTTGGGTTAATGCAATGAAGGATAAACTTCATGCCTTAGATTGAAATCATACTTGGGAACTTGTACAACTTCCAAGAGGGAAGAAGACAGTTGGTTGCCGATGGATCTATAAGATCAAATATAATAGTGATGGATCAGTTGAAAGGTATAAAGCAAGGCTGGTTGCAAAAGGATACACTCAAACATATGGTATAGACTACAAAGAGACATTTGCACTTGTGGTTAAAATGAACACTGTGCGTGTTCTTATGTCAGTAGCTGTTAACTGTGGATGGTCCTTGTTCCAAATGGATGTAAAGAACGCATTCCTTCATGGAGATTTGGAGGAGGAGGTTTATATGGATCTTCCTCCTAGTCACCCCTTGCATAATAAAGACGGAATTGTTTGTAGGTTGAAGAAGGCCATATATGGTCTCAAGCAATCACCTAGAGCTTGGTATGGTAAACTAAGTGCTGCACTCATCAAAATTGGATTCAAAAGAGGGACAACAGACTCGTCAATGTTCACCAAGGCTGACGACAAAGGTATAGTTGTTGTACTTGTTTATGTTGATGATATTGTGATTACAGGTAGCAATCAACCTGGAATCAAAGCACTTAAGCGGCATTTAAGCAAGGAATTTGATATCAAAGACCTTGGCAAATTGAGGTATTTTTTGGGTATTGAGGTGGCAAGATCTCACAAAGGATTATTTTTATCTCAGAGAAAATATGTCATGGATTTGCTGAAAGAGACTGGGAAGTTGGGAGTTAGACCGGCCAACATTCCTATGGAGTATAATAGTAAGTTCATTTCAGATGACACTCCATTACATGATGTTGGGCAGTTTCAGTGACTTGTTGGACGGTTTATTTATCTGACTATCACAAGACCTGACATAGCATATATTGTTAGTTACATAAGTCAATTTATGCAGAAACCAACTCGAGGGCATATGGAGCTAATAAATCATTTACTACGATATTTGAAGGCCACACTTGGGAAGGGAATTTTAATGAAAAATAATGATCACACAGAGCTTGTTGGCTACACTGATGCAGATTTTGGGCCGGGAACCCTATAGACAGAAAATCTACTACAGGGTTTTGTACTTTTGTGGGAGGAAACATTGTCACTTGGAAAAGCACAAAATAAACGGCGGTTGCTCGTTAGAGCGTAGAGGCAGAATATCGGGCCATGGCTACTACTACTAGTGAAATTGTGTGGTTGAGACTTCTACTTCAAGAATTGGGTTGCAATTGCATGACCAAGCCTACAAAGTTATTTTGTGATAATCAGGCTGCAACTCATATAGCTTCAAACCCAGTGTTTCATGAGAGGACCAAACACATAGAGGTGGATTGCCACTTTGTGAGAGAAAAGGTGCAAGACAAGACGATTGAGACTCCGTACATTCGCAGTGAGGGTCAACTGGTCAATGTTTTTACCAAAGCGTTACCCAAGGGAGTATTTCAAGAAATGACAAGCAAGTTGACCTCCGACGAGGTCTTCGGCCCAACTTGAGGGGGAGTATTGGCGTGATTTTCTCTCATATCTTAAGAAAGGAGATTTGTTAATATTGTATTCCTATAATTCTGGGATCTCTTCCTTTTTCTGTTTTTATTCCGGTTGCTTGTTTCCTTAGTTGTGGCAACCTTTTATGTACATATGGTTGAACAATGGCAGAGCTCAATACAACAACAACAACAAAAAAAGAGAGAGACTGAAAGCTTTGTCCGAGGACGTAGGCACATTGCCGAACCTCGTAACTTTTGTGTCTTTGTGTGAAGTTTTGTTTTTTCTTCACATAGCGGTCAAGAAGCTTGAAAGCATAAGCCAAGGTGAGAAGCAGTTTCAAATGGAAGTAAGCACAATCGGCACTATCCAGCATGTGAATCTTGTTAGGCTTCGCGGATTCTGCTCTAAAGGTGACAAGAGGCTGTTGGTCTACGATTTCATGCCAAATGGTTCCTTAGGCTATCATCTCTTTCATAGAAATGATTCGAAGACTTTGGATTGGAAAACGAGGTACCAAATTGCTTTGGGAACAGCTCAAGGTCTGGCTTATCTCCATGAGAAGTGCAAAGATTGCATCATACATTGTGACATCAAGCCAGAGAACATCCTTCTAGATGCTGAATTCTGTCCAAAAGTGGCAGATTTTGGCCTGGCAAAGCTTGTTGGCCGAGATTTCAGCAGGGTGTTGATGACCATGAGAGGCGCAAGAGGGTATCTTGCACCAGAGTGGATCTCTGGAGTGGCCATAACAGTAAAAGCTGATGTTTATAGCTATGGGATGATGCTTTTTGAGTTTGTGTCAGGAAGGAGGAACTTAGAGCTATCGGAAAATGGGGCCATCGAGTTCTTCCCAACATGGGCTGCTAGCAAGATAGCTAAAGGAGGTGACCTGCTTGATCTTTTGGACCCAGACTTGGAGAAAAACGTTGATACTGAAGAGCTAAATAGGATATGCAGAGTTGCTTGCTGGTGTGTCCAAGATGAGGAAACTCACAGGCCATCGATGGGGCTGGTTGTTCAAGTACTCGAGGGGTTGTTGGATGTGAACCTGCCCAGGATACCGAGAGCCCTTCAACTGCTTCTTGATAATCAGGAGCATGTAGTTTTCTTCACTGAGTCGTCATCATCGAACCAGAATTCCCAGATGAGGAGTAACACCTCAACTGCTTCCCTGCAGAAGCAAAATAGTTCATCTTCAACAAAGTCCAAGTCTTGAGGATGATAAGATAAGAGCTTAGTACAAGAAGTGCTTCAGTTAGTGCATATACTCTTCTGCTTTTTCTGTAGTCAACAAAGAATCTCAGCATTTGGGGATTGGCTTTCTTGGGGTTTTTTTTACTGGCTATTTTTGTTACATATAAATACAAGCGAGCTTGGATGACCGGTTGTAAAGACCCTTCGCTTTGTGTAATGATCTGTTCTCTGCTTTTTGAGATCCAAGGTGATATTGGTAATTAGCATCAAAAACATTCTGATAATTTTGGCACTGGAATTAGGATCTAACGTATTCGTATCTCCTAGCTTGGATCCCAGCTGGTGTCTCACATGGTTCTCAAGTCTGCCCCCATCGCATGCAAAGCAAGCTGTAAGGCTTGGCATTTCTAAGTAATAACTCCTTTTGCTACTTGCTTGGTTTATATAATGAGTCATGGTATGAAAACCACCCTTGAAACTACGGCTTGCTAGGACCGGAATATTAGATCATGATAATTTCCAACTGATCTATGTATTACTAGCAGATCCTATTGTTGGAGCTGTAGGATGTTAATGCCCGCTCCATTTTTCACATAGCATTTATATCTCTTCTAAAGTTAAGAGTTTTTTTTAATCACCTCATCGATTTATGTTTTGAATATGAGTACTCGAACCTTTCGGCAAAACTGATTTATAAAGTGATGGATGAGACTTCTGTTGGGTGCTCTTACCTGCTTTATAAGTTCTGTAAAACCAAATTCAGTATCTCAATGTTACTAGTTAAAAATCTTTATTGTTTGTTCTAGTGGGAAATTGGTTGAGGTTCTCATTTCAATTAGGTTGATCCAAACAGTATTTTCCATTGCAGTGGGGATTAAATGCAAGTCCAAGTCCACTTTAATTTATCGTTGAAGAAGCCTGTTTTGGAAGGCCTAGCTTTTATTTTCAGTTCATAATCTATTCATATCAAGGCTAATCTTGTTCGGCCTTCGCAGTACCATAATCCCCACTTTTTCCAAGCTTCCCCTCTTTTGGTTTTTCTTTTTGCCATTACACCCTTTTTTCTTTTCCTTGCTCCTATACACAATTCTTTAAATACTTTCATATGATGTGTTGTTTCACTTTTCTTGCGGCAATTATTTTACTCGTATCATTGATCCTTCTCAGGTGGGGAAAAATACCAAAAAAGTCATAAATATATTGTATTGGTACCAATTTAATGTTAAAATTTTTCACATTAGTACTAATTCGATCAATCCGGTTAATTTTGACTAGTTAGTGTTGATGTGCATGTCGGCTAAAATTGGGCTGATGAACTGAATTGGCACCAATGTAAAAAAATTTAGGATTGAATTGGTCTAATTAAAAGATTTAGAATTGAATTGATACCAATGCAATATGTTTATGACTTTTTTGATACTTTTCCCTTCTCAGGTGCTAGAGGTGCTATTATAATGTCTTAACTTCCTTTAGCAATAAAAAGACAGTGTAATCTGCTTAAATCTTTATTTAGTTGTGCGTCTACAAAAATCAACCCTATTTATGATCATTTATGTTAAAATTATATCTCGAATTTAAATTCGTGAAAGAAATCCAACTAGAGATGAATTGTAAGAAACTAGGTCAATTAAGGAAAATCCTAAAGCTGAATATTTGTGGACGTCGGTAATGAAAATCTAGATTTCATATTTGGCGTCAGAGTCCAAAATCAGATTTGGACCTTAAGTTGCTGATTCGCTAACTCCAACAAAAGGCCAGAACTTGTAGATTACGAAAATCAATTTCCGCATGGGAGTCGGTCAACACAACAACCAAACAAGAAAGATCGGGGTTGGACTGGGTTTCCTTCTTCAATCGGTCAACTTGGCTATTATATACGGAATAACACCTTGCAAAATCCAAAATTGACATATTTATAACGAATTTACCAAAATCTAATTTAATCCAAATTTGTACACCTACGATAAATTCACCTTAAATAAATTTTTTAACCATAAAAAATCTCAAACTAGCACATCCATCACAAATAGAAAGTAAAACCCCAAACTGATACAACATTAATTGCTAAATGTCATTCAATTCAACAATTTGATGATAAAATTTGAAAGAAATTAATGGAGAGTAAATTTGTTACAAGTATATCAAAGTTTTAGATAATTAAGAGTATTTGAGTGTTCTAATTTTCATTGAATTACTTGATCTAGAGTGGAATTCTTTGCTGCTCTCTCCATGGACATATGTCACATCGACAGAATCATTTAAATTTGGTGTCCAATTTATTTTCTCATTTTGTCTATTTTATTGTTCAATCAGTTAGATTCCACAATAATTTAAAAGATCAAGGCATTGATAAACGGTCTCTCTACTTTTGCTCAACAATCAAAGTCATTCTTCTAATTTCTTTTAAGGAAAAAAATCACAAAAACTTTAAATTTTGTCGATTGTGATATATTTACACTAAATTATTTTTGGTGACACCAAAAACTCCAAATTTATACAAATGTGACACATTTACACTAAATTTTTTCTATAACACCATTTTTTTGGGGTTAATATGTCACATCATACAACTTTGAAGTTTTAGGTGGCACATTATATAAGTTTAGAGTAAATATGCAATATAAGTATGAATTTGGAGTTTTTGGTGTCATAAAATAAGTTGGGATAATATATCACTCTAAATATAATTTAGAGTTTTCGGTGATTTTACATTTCTTTTGATTTGAAACCGTTCTTGCACTTAAGTGCCATTGGCCGTCCCTGTGTTGGAACACTAATAGCTATTTTCTGATGTGAATTTTTATTTTATTTGTTGAGGATTTTTCTTTCTTTCTCCAAATGTAGGCTGTCTCTCTCCTTTTTAGGTTCTTCATTTTACGAAAACAAAAACCCACAAAATATATTGCCTATACTAATGCAAAAACACTATTATTTGTATCAACTCACGATAAGCAATTGAGTAGCTATGGACCGTGAGCTCTGTGGCTCATGACTTGAGCAGATATGACTGCTACAAGATCAAAGCTCATGCGGCAACACCACGAGCTCAAAGATTAAGTAGCCATGGCTCAAGCTTTGTGGCTCAAATAGACATCGTGGCCATGGCCATCTGCGAGCTTGAGCTTGAATAGCCATGGCCAATGCTAACTTAGAGTTGGAAGGTGGGTCATAATGGATTTCTCTTGTAATTGTGCCCTTTTTTTTTAATTTTTTATGTTGCCTAATTTAGCACCTGTTTTTCCTAAAATAATTATATGAGCGGAGTACCACACAATAGGTATGCTGGCATCTTGTTCATAGAAATTGAATGGCAAAGAATAACGGAATGATTAGTGGTGATACTTCTAAGGGAAAAAAGCCACAAAAAAAATCTCAAACTTGATCAACTGTGACACATTTATTCCAATTTTTTTTTTTTTTGTAACATAAAAAATCTCAAACTCATACATGTGTAGTAATACATTTACCAAAAAAAAAAAAATTCGACACCAAAAAACCCAAACTTATACTTTTGTGACACCAAAACCCTAAACTTTTGTTTTGTAATACCAAAAACCCCAGACTTATGGTCAAGTCACACATCTATCCCAAAAATTTGGTGTCATAGAAAAAAGTTTGAGATATTTGATGTCACAAAAGAAAAGTTCGAGGTTTTTTATGTCACAAAACAAAAGTGTAGAGTAAATGTGTGACACTGCAATATTTTGAGATAAATGTGTCACATAAGTAAAAGTTTGGGATTTTTAATATTACAAAAAAAAAGTTTGGGGTAAATATTTCACAATGGTCATAGTTTAAGGTTTTTGGTGACTTTTACCATATTTTTAAATAGTAGAGAGATGCTTTAAAAAAAGTAGAGGGGATTTTGATTTTCGGGCAAAAATATAAGGGCCACCAGTAAATCTAATCCCATAAAGAAAGTGGCATATGTATAGGAATTGATAAAACAGTAAAATATTATAATGGACACAGCACCAAGTACCATCGCTCCAAGTCCAACCAGAGAGGCCTCTTCACGCCAACATGTATGGCCACGACAAAGTCTATAAGGTTTTTCTAGTAAAGGCACACAACCATGATGTTACATATATATGAATTGGGGAAAAAAATCAACACGTCACTCTAGAGTTTTGTATCTCGACAAACAGGTCAGCTCAGCATGCATGAACAATAACATTTTGTTGAAGATACTGGCCTCAAGTCTACCTTAGACGAGTAGGGACCATAAAAATATTGGACAATGCTACATGAAAATCAAACCATGTCGATCCAGCTTTTCAAATTTATGAATGACCTTGACACTTGGATTTGTTCCTTTGTTGTTGATTGATGCTGGTAAAACTATGTTTAAAGTCCAGCTTGATCACTCAAATGTCTGATGTTGAGTTTGAGTGTTCTCATTGCATGTTATTCCGGTGTATGACAAGGACATGTCCAAGTTGCACCACTAGCGTCTTCTTCACTCTGGGATATGCTCATCCTTGTCCACTGGTATGATGCCTGCTTAAATGCTTCTATCTAGGTACTCCATGACAATGCGCTAGTCTCAGTTGAAGTTTCCCCACGGCACTTTGCGCATTTCTTGACCCGTTCTTCTTTGAGATCTCTTTCCTCACCCTTGCTCCGAGCACAAACGAGTATATATACTTTTCCCTGTGAATCTTGTTTCTACACATGTCCGCTCGAACCCTATATGGTACAGCCATGGATAGCAAAAACAGTAGTCTGTGGTCGTTCATACTCCCAATTTTCTTGCTTTGCTCATCTCTGTACACCCACCTCTGTCTTGGCACAGACAAGCTCGATGCGAATCGATCTATATCTGGTGATCAAATCTTAACCTCCTCGGGTGGCCACTTTACACTTGGCTTCTTCTCGCCGGGTAACTCCACGTACTCCTACATAGGCATCTGGTACAACAAAATCAGCGTGCAAACCGTCGTCTGGGTCGCCAACCGAGACAACCCTATCACTGACAGGCAATCCACTGAGCTGAAGGTCTCGGGTGGCAATCTTGTGATTGTTAACAACTCCGAAGTCCCCGTTTGGTCCACGAATCTGACTGCTTCTTCATCTGGATCGAGCTCCATGGTGGCGGTTCTTGAGGACGACGGCAACTTCGCTCTCAAAGCGGCTCCGACTTCTTCCGTGACTCTGTGGCAGAGCTTCGATTACCCAACGCACACGTGGCTTCCCGGTGCCAAATTAGGGATCGACAAGCGCAAAAACAGGAGTCAGCTCTTGACATCATGGAAGAATGCTGAGGACCCTTCGACAGGTTTGTTCTCTTTCGGTCTCCAGCCATCCAGTGAGTACTACGTAAGGTGGAATAAGTCTGAGCATTACTGCAGCAGTGGGGCGTGGGACAATCAGACGAAAAGTTTCTCTTGGGTCCCTGAAATGAGATTGAACTATATTTATGATTTCAAGTATGTGGACAATGAGAACGAGAGCTACTTCACCTATTCAATCAAAAGCTCCTTCAACACCATATCAAGGTGTGTGATGGACCTTTCTGGGCAGGTCAAGATGGTGTCCTGGTTGCCTTCCTAGGTGTGGACCTTGTTCTGGTCTCAGCCCCCGCAACAATGCAAGATGTATAGACTTTGTGGGCCTTTCAGTGTTTGCAGCGAGCAGAGCGAAGATTCGTGCAGCTGCTTGCAGGGATTTAGCATAAGCTCTCCAATGGATTGGAATCGGAGTGATTGGTCTGGTGGTTGCAAGAGGAATTCGAACTTAAATTGTGCAGCGAATGCGGAGAAAGACCATTTCTGGCCTATGTCTAACATGGAATTGCATGATGCTCCCCAATCTTTAGTTGCAGGGAGCGATCTGGAATGCCAAACTGCTTGTTTAAGCAATTGCTCTTGCACGGCTTATGCTTTTGAGGATAATGCCTGCTCAATCTGGATTGGGGATCTCTTCAATGTGGAACAGCTCAAACAAGGCATTACCCCTGGAAGGAGTTTCTATGTCCGGCTTGCTGCCTCCGAAATTAAGGATCCCAGCAAGAAGAGTAATGTAACCGCAACAGTGGCAGGGTCTGTTGGTGCCGCGGTAGCGATATTAGCCACTGTCTCGTTCGCCGTTTGGAGATGGAGGAGAGGGGCAACTGTAACAACAAAAATAGTGGAGGGTTCACCGATAGCCTTTGCATACCGGGAGTTGCAAGTAGCAACAAAGAATTTCTCAGAGAAGTTGGGTGGGGGTGGGTTCGGTTCAGTTTTCAAAGGAACATTACCTGATTCAAGTCACATAGCGGTCAAGAAGCTTGAAAGCATAAGCCAAGGTGAGAAGCAATTCCGAACGGAAGTAAGCACAATCGGCACTATCCAGCACGTGAATCTTGTCAGGCTTCGTGGATTCTGCTTTGAAGGTGACAAGAGGCTGTTGGTCTACGATTTCATGCCAAATGGTTCCTTAGGCTATCATCTCTTTCATAGAAAGGACTCAAAGACCTTGGATTGGAAAACGAGGTACCAAATTGCTTTGGGAATAGCTCGAGGTCTGGCTTATCTCCATGAGAAGTGCAGAGATTGCATCATACATTGTGACATCAAGCCAGAGAACATCCTTCTAGATGCTGAATTCTGTCCAAAAGTGGCAGATTTTGGCCTGGCAAAGCTTGTTGGCCGAGATTTCAGCAGGGTGTTGACAACCATGAGAGGCACAAGAGGGTATCTTGTGCCGGAGTGGATCTCTGGAGTGGCCATAACAGTAAAAGCTGATGTTTATAGCTATGGGATGATGCTTTTTGAGTTTGTGTCGGGAAGGAGGAACTTAGAGCTATCAGAAAATGGGGCCATCGAGTTCTTTCCAACATGGGCTGCTAGCAAGATAGCTGAAGGAGGTGACCTGCTTGATCTTTTGGACCCAGACTTGGAGAAAAACGCTGATACTGAAGAGCTAAATAGGATATGCAGAGTTGCTTGCTGGTGTGTCCAAGATGAGGATACTCACAGGCCAACGATGGGGCTGGTTGTTCAAGTACTCGAGGGGTTGTTGGATGTGAACCTGCCCAGGATACCGAGAGCCCTTCAACTGCTTCTTGATAATCAGGATCATGTAGTTTTCTTCACTGAGTCGTCATCATCGAACCAGAATTCCCAGATGAGGAGTAATACCTCAACTGCTTCCTTGCAGAACCCAAATAGTTCATCTTCGATGAAGTCCGAGTCTTGAGGATGATAAGATAAATGCTTAGTACAAGAAGCGCTTCAGTTATATAGTGCATATGCTCCTCTGCTTTTTCTGTAGTCAATAGTGAATCTCAGCATTTGGGGATTGGCTTTCTTGGGGCTTTCTCCCCTAGCTATTTATGTTGCACATAGATACAAGCAAGCTTGGAATAAGTGCGCGGCCAGACCAGTTGTAAAGACCCTTCATTCTATATAGTGATCTGTTGTCTGCTTTTTGAGATCCCAGGTGACATTGGTAGTTCGCATCGAAAACTGTCATCTCCATGAGCCCGAGAGGGAGAGAGTGCGAGCGAGATAGGGGGAGAAGCACCCAGATCCGCGAGTTGCAAGGAGAAAAAATGGCTCGGACGCCGTCGATGGCCCACCGGACCACCCACCCGATGCTGCATCCCCTGTTGCGGTGAGCTAGGGTTGTCCGCCTTTTTTTCGTTTGTTTGTGCGTGCTGGGGTCATCGGGCCGGGACTCGCAGCCGCCGGTTTCACGTGAGTTCCGGCCCCCGACCGTCCGTAGTCTCCCTCCCCACCGGTCCCCGTTGTTCGCCTGGTCAGAGCCCTGTCGCGATCCCGAGCCCGAAGGGGTTCGCCTTGTCCTCGTCAACCGGTGCCCGCCAGGCGTTCGATGGAAATCCCAGGCGAGCGCCGGATCTGCAGTGACCGGCGGTGACGGGTGGCGACAAGCGACGGGATCGGCTGCAACGGCCAGCCGGACGGAGGTCAAGGCGGTGCCGGCGGAGGCCCGAGCTCGGACCGAGACGAGCTCGGCCACCTCGACCGCGGATCATCATATCTCGAGGGCTCCGGCGAGGGAGAAGGCGGGTCGAAGTCGGGCGGAACCGGGTCGTCGATCGGGTAGGTTTTAGGATTCGAGTGTCGGCCACTGAGTCAGGTCGAACCCGAGTCGTCGTTCGGGTAAGGTTCCGCCTGGGTGGGTTTGTCGCGTGGGCCGGATATGCTTGATCACTCAAATGTCTGATGTCGAGTTTGATTATTCATTGCATGTTATTCCAATGTATGACAAGGACATGTCCAAGTTGCACCACTAGCGTCTTCTTCACTCCGGGATATGCACATCCTTGTCCACTGGTATGATGCCTGCTTAAATGCTTCTATCTACATACTCGATGACAATGTGCTAGTCTCACTTGAAGTTTCCACACAAGACTTTGTGCATTCCTTGACCCGTTCTTCTTTGAGATCTCTTACCTCGCCCTCGTTCCGAGCACATACGGGTATATATACTTTTCCTTGTGAATCTTGTTTCTACACCTGTCCGCTCGAACCCTATATGGTATAGCCATTACGCCTTTTTCTTTTCCTTTCTCCTATACACAATTCTTTAAATACTTTCGATATGATGTGTTGTTTCACTTTTCTTGCAGCAATTATTTTACTCTTATCGTTAATCCTTCTTAGGTGGGGAAAAACACCAAAAAAGTCATAAATATATTGCATTGGTACCAATTTAATGTCAAAACTTTTCATATTAGTATTAATTCAGTTAATCCGGCCAATTTTGGCCAGCCAATGTTGATGTGCACACCGGCCAAAATTGGGCCGATGGATTGAATTAGTACTAATGTAAAAAAAAAAAAAATTAGGATTGAATTGGTCTAATTGAAAGATTTAGAACTGAATTGATATCAATACAATAGGTTTATGACTTTTTTGATATTTTTCCCTTCTCAGGTGTTAGAGGTGCTATTATAATATCTTAACTTCCTTTAGCAATAAAAAGACGGTGTAATCTGCTTAAATCTTTATTTAGTTGTGCTTCTACAAAAATCAACCCTCTCTATGATTATTTATGTTAAAATTATATCTTGAATTTGAATTCGTGAAAGAAATCCGACTAGAGATGAATTGAATTGTAAGAAACTAGGTCAATTAAGGAAAATCCTAGAGCCGAATATTTCTGGACGTCGGTAATGGAAATCTAGATTTCATATTTGGCGTCAGAGTCCAAAGTGCAGATTTGGACCTTAAGCTGCCGATTCGCTAACTCCAACAAAAGGCCAGAACTTGTGGATTACGAAAATCAATTTCCGCATGGGAGTTGGTCAACACAACAACCGAACAAGAAAGATCGGAGTTGGACTGGGTTTCCTTCTTCAATCGGTCAACTTGGCTATATTATATACGGAGTAACACCTTGAAAAATCCAAAATTGACATTTTTATAGCAAATTTACCAAAATTTTAATTTTTTTTACCATAAAAAAAATCCAAATTTGTACACCTATGATAAATTCACCTTAAAGAAATTTTTAACCATACAAAATACTAAACTAGCACATCCGTTACAAATAGAGAGTAAAACCCCAAACCGATACAACATTAATTGCCAAATGTCATTCAATTCAATAATTTGATGACAAAATTTGAAGGAAATTAATGGAGGCTAAATTTGTTATGAGTATATCAAAGTATTAGATAAATTTATTACAAGTGTATCGATTCATAATTTATTATGAAATTACCCTAAATATAAATATACAATTGTGGATTGCTCGTTGGTTATGAAGAAATATTAAAGTGTAGTTTTTGGTGAATGTCAAGGGAAGTTCTATATTTGTTAGTGACGGCCAATTGGCACCGGAGGTTTGGTAGTGGATTCTTCATGGAATAACATTAATAGCTTATGTGTTGGACTCAATTAAATCTTGTGAGGATTTATTTAATTCGTTTTTTGAGATTGAGGGATCATTTCGTGAGGAATTGTAAGACTAAATGCTGCATGAATTATTGAGTATAATTGGAGGTTGGAAAACATGAGAGTGTTTGAGTAACTTGAGTATGGTTGTAATTTTCATTGGATTGCTTGATCTAGAGTGGAATTCTTTACTGCTCTCCCTATGGACATATGTCACATCGACATAATCATTTGAATTTGGTGTTCAATTTATTTTCTTATTTTGTCTATTTTATTGTTTGATCAATTAGATTCCACAATAATTTAAAAGATCAAGGCATTGGTAAATGGTCTCTCTACTTTTGCTCAACAATCAAAGTCATTCTTTTAATTTCTTTTAAGGAAAAAAATCACAAAAACTCCAAATTTTGTCGACTGTGGTACATTTATTCTAAACCATTTTTGGTGACACCAAAAACTCTAAATTTATACCCGTATGACACATTTATCCTAAATTTTTTTTCTATAACACCAAATTTTTTGGGGTTAATATGTCACATCATACAAATTTGAAGTTTTAGGTGTCACATTATATAAGATTAGAGTAAATATGCAAAATAAGTATGAATTTGGAGTTTTTGGTGTCATAAAATAAGTTTGGGATAAATATATTATAGTAAATATAATTTAGAGTTTTCGGTGATTTTACATTTCTTTTTATTCGAAACCATTCTTGCACTTAAGTGCCATTGGTCGTCCCTGTGTTGGAACACTATTAGCTATTTTCTAACGTGGATTTGTATTTTATTTGTTGGGGATTTTTCTTTCTTTCTCCAAATGTAGACTCTCTCTCTCCTTTTTAGGTTCTTCATTTTATGAAACCAAAAACCCACAACCTTACAAAAAAAAAAAAAAAAAAAAAACCAAAAACCCACAAAATATATTGCCTATACTAATGCAAAAACACTATTATTTGTATGACAAGCAATTGAGTAGCTATGGGTCATAAGCTCTATGGCTCATGACTTGAGCAAATATGATTACTACAAGATCAAAGCTCATGCGGCAATGCCACGAGCTCAAAGATCAAGTAGCCATGGCTCAAGCTTTTTGACTCAAATAGACATCGTGGCCATGGCCATTTGCGAGCTTGAGCTTGAATAGCCATGACCAATGCTATAGAGTTGGAGCTCATGGTAATGGTGGGTCATAATGGAGCTCTCTCGTAATTGTGCCCAATTTTTTTTTAATGTTTATGTTGCCTAATTTAGCATCTGTTTTTCCTTAAATAATTATATGAGCAGAGTACCACATAAAAGGTATGCTGGCATCTTGTTCATAAAAATCGAATGGCAAGAGGAAAAAGTATAACGGAATGATTAATGGTGATACTTCTAAGGGAAAAAGCCACAAAAAAAAAAATCTTAAACTTTATCAATTGTGACACATTTATTCCAATTTTTTTTAACATCCAAAATCCCAAACTTGTACACATGTAGTAATATATTTGCCCCAAACAAAAAAAAAAAAATTTACACCAAAAAACTCAAACTTATACTTTTGTGACAGCAAAACCCTAAACTTTTGTTTTGTAACACCAAAAACCTCAGACTTATAGTCAAGTCACACATCTACCCTAAAATTTGGTGTCTTAGAAAAATGTTTTAGGTATTTTGTGTCACAAAAGAAAAGTTTGGGGTTTTTTATGCCATTAAAAAATTTGGAATAAATGTGTGACACTACAACATTTTGAGATAAATGTGTCACGTAGGTAAAAGTTAGGATTTTTGATATTACAAAAAAAAGTTTGGGGTAAATATTTCACAATGGTCATAATTTAAGGTTTTTGGTGGCTTTTTCCATACTTTTAAATAGTAGAGAGATGCTTTAAAAAAAGTAGAGGGGATTTTGATTTTCTGGCAAAAACATAAGGGCCACCGGTAAATCTAATCCTATAAAGAAAGTGGCATATGTATAGGAATTGATAAAACAGTAAAAAAATTATAATGGACACAGTGCCAAGTACCAATCGCTCCAAGTCCAACCAGAGAGGTCTCTTCACACCAACATCTATGGCCAGGACAAAGTCTATAAGGTTTTTCCAGTAAAGGCAGCAACCATGATGTTACGTATATATGAATTGGGGGAATGAATCAACGCGTCGCTCTAGAGTTTAGTCCCTCAACGAACAGGTCAACTCAGCATGCGTGGAACGAGCACATTTTGTTGAAGATACTGACCTCAAGTCTACCTTAGACAAGAGTAGGGACCACAAGAATAATGGACAATGCTACATGAAAATCAAATCTTATCGGTCTAGCTTTTCAAATATATGAATGACTTTGACACTTGGATTTGTTCCTTTGTTGTTGACTAATGCTGGTAAAACTATGTTTTAAGTCCTGCTTGATCATTCAAATGTCCGATGTCAAGTTTGAGTGTTCAGATTCATTGCATGTTATTCCAGCGTATGACGAGGACATGTCCAAGTTGCACCACTAACGTCTTCTTCACTCTGGGATATGCCCATCCTTGTCTACTGGTATGATGCTTGCTTAGATGCTTCTATCTACGTACTCGATGACAATGCGCTAGTCTCAGTTGAAGTTTCCACACGATACTTTACGCGTTTATTGACCCGTTCTTCTTTGAGATCTCTTACCTCGCCCTCGCTCCGAGCACAAACGGGTATATATACTTTTCCCTGTGAATTTTATTTCTACACCTGTCCACTCGAACCCTATACGGTACAGCCATGGATAGCAAAAACAGTAGTCCGTGGTCGTTCATACTCCCAATTTTCTTGCTTTGCTCATCTCTGTACACCCACCTCTGTCTTGGCACAGACAAGCTCGATGCGAATCGATCTATATCTGGTGATCAAATCTTAACCTCCTCGGGTGGCCACTTTACGCTTGGCTTCTTCTCGCCGGGTAACTCCACGTACTCCTACATAGGCATCTGGTACAACAAAATCAGCGTGCAAACCGTCGTCTGGGTCGCCAACCGAGACAACCCTATCACTGACAGGCACTCCACTGAACTGAAGGTCTCGGGTGGCAATCTTGTGATTGTTAACAACTCCGAAGTCCCCGTTTGGTCCACGAATCTGACTGCTTCTTCATCTGGATCGAGCTCCATGGTGGCGGTTCTTGAGGACGACGGCAACTTCGCTCTCAAAGCGGCGCCGAATTCTTCCGTGACTCTGTGGCAGAGCTTTGATTACCCGACGCACACGTGGCTTCCCGGTGCCAAATTAGGGATCGACAAGCGCAAAAATACGAGTCAGATCTTGACATCATGGAAGAACGCCGAGGACCCTTCGACAGGTTTGTTCTCTCTCCATCTCCAGCCATCCAGTGAGTACTACGTAAGGTGGAATAAGTCTGAGCATTACTGGAGCGGTGGGGCGTGGGACAATCAGACAAACTGTTTCTATTGGGTCCCTGAAATGAGAATGAGCTATATGTACGATTTCAAGTATGTGGACAATGAGAACGAGAGCTACTTCACCTATTCAATCAAAAGCTCCTTCAACACCATATCAAGGTTTGTGATGGACCTTTCTGGGCAGATCAAGCAGGAGTCCTGGTTGCCTTCCCAGGCGTGGACCTTGTTCTGGTCTCAGCCCTCGCAACAATGTGAGGTGTATAGACTTTGTGGGCCTTTCAGTGTTTGCAGCAAGCAGAGCGAAGATTCATGCAGCTGCTTGCCGGGATTTAGCATAAGCTCTCCAATGGATTGGAATCGGAGTGATTGGTCTGGTGGTTGCAAGAGGAATTCGAACTTAAATTGTGCAGCGAATGCGGAGAAAGACCGTTTCTGGCCTATGTCTAACATGAAATTGCATGATGCTCCTCAATCTTTAGTTGCAGGGAGCGATCAGGAATGCCGAACTGCTTGTTTGAGCAATTGCTCTTGCACGGCTTATGCTTTCGAGGATAATGCCTGCTCAATTTGGATTGGGGATCTCTTCAATGTGGAACAGCTCAAACAAGGCACTACCCCTAGAAGGAGTTTCTACGTCCGGCTTGCTGCCTCCGAAATTAAGGATCCCAGCAAGAAGAGTAATGTAACTGCAACAGTGGCAGGGTCTGTCGGTGCTGTGGTAGCGATATTAGCCATTGTCTCGTTTGCCGTTTGGAGATGGAGGAGAGGGGCAACTGTAACAACAAAAATAGTGGAGGGTTCACTGATAGTCTTTGCATACCGGGAGTTGCAAGTAGCAACAAAGAATTTCTCAGAGAAGTTGGGTGGGGGTGGGTTCGGTTCAGTTTTCAAAGGAACATTACCTGATTCAAGTCACATAGCAGTCAAGAAGCTTGAAAGCATAAGCCAAGGTGAGAAGCAATTCGAACGGAAGTAAGCACAATCGGCACGATCCAGCATGTGAATCTTGTCAGGCTTCGCGGATTCTGCTCTGAAGGTGACAAGAGGCTGTTGGTCTACGATTTCATGCCAAATGGTTCCTTAGGCTATCATCTCTTTCATAGAAAGGACTCGAAGACCTTGGATTGGAAAACGAGGTACCAAATTGCTTTGGGAACAGCTCGAGGTCTGGCTTATCTTCATGAGAAGTGCAGAGATTTCATCATACATTGTGACATCAAGCCAGAGAACATCCTTCTAGATGCTGAATTCTGTCCAAAAGTGGCAGATTTTGGCCTGGCAAAGCCTGTTGGCCGAGATTTCAGCAGGGTGTTGACAACCATGAGAGGCACAAGAGGGTATCTTGCGCCGGAGTGGATCTCTGGAGTGGCCATAACAGTAAAAGCTGATGTTTATAGCTATGGGATGATGCTTTTTGAGTTTGTGTCAGGAAGGAGGAACTTAGAGCTATCGGAAAATGGGGCCATCGAGTTCTTCCCAACATGGGCTGCTAGCAAGATAGCTGAAGGAGGTGACATGCTTGATCTTTTGGACCCAGACTTGGAGAAAAACGCTGATACTGAAGAGCTAAATAGGATATGCAGAGTTGCTTGTTGGTGTGCCCAAGATGAGGAAACTCACAGGCCATCGATGGGGCTGGTTGTTCGAGTACTCGAGGGGTTGTTGGATGTGAACCTGCCCAGGATACCGAGAGCCCTTCAACTACTTCTTGATAATCAGGAGCATGTAGTTTTCTTCACTGAGTCGTCATCATCGAACCGGAGTTCCCAGATGAGGAGCAACACCTCAACTGCTTCCTTGCAGAAGCAAAATAGTTCATCTTCAACAAAGTCCAAGTCTTGAGGATGATAAGATAAGAGCTTAGTACAAGAAGTGCGTCAGTTAGTGCATATACTCTTCTGCTTTTTCTGTAGTCAACAAAGAATCTCAGCATTTGGGGATTGGCTTTCTTGGGGCTTTTTTCTCTAGCTATTTTTGTTACATATAACTACAAGCGAGCTTGGATGACCGGTTGTAAAGACCCTTCTTTGTGTATAATAATCTGTTCTCTGCTTTTTGAGATCCAAGGTGATATTGGTAATTAGCATCGAAAACTTTATGATATTTTTGGCACTGGAATTGGGATCTAACATATTCGTATCTCCTAGCTTGGATCCCAGCTGGTGTTTCACATAGTTCTCAAATCTGCCCCCATCGCATGCAAAGCAAGCTGTGAGGCTTGGCATTTCTAAGTAATAACTCCTTTTGCTACTTGCTTGGTTTATACAATGAGTCATGGTATGAAAACCACCCTTGAAACTACGGATTGCTAGGACCGGAATATTAGATCATGATAATTTCCAACTGATCTATGTATAACTAGCAGATCCTATTGTTGGAGCTGTAGGATGTTAATGCCCGCTCCATTTTTCACATAGTATTTATATCTCTTCTAAGGTTGAGTTTTTTTTAATCACCTCATCGCTTTATGTTTCGAATATGAGTACTCGAACCTTTTAGCAAAACTTATTTATAAAGTGATGGATGAGACTTCTGTTGGGTGCTCTTACCCGCTTTATAAGTTCTGTAAAACCAAATTCAGTATATCAATGTTACTAGTTAAAAATCTCTAGTGTTTGTTCCGGTGGGAAATTGGTTGAGTTTCTCATTTCAATCAGGTTGATCCAAACAGTATTTTCCATTGCAGTGGGTATTAAATGCAAGTCCAAGTCCACTTTAATTTATCGTTGAAGAAGCCTGTTTTGGAAGGCCTAGCTTTTATTTTCAGTTCATAATCTATTCATATCAAGGCTAATCTTGTTCGGCCTTCACAGTACCATAGTCCCCTCACTTTTTCCAAGCTTGCCCTCATTTGTTTTTCCTTTTTGCCATTACACCTTTTTCTTGTCCTTTCTGCTATACGCAATTCTTTAAATACTTTCGATATGATGTGTTGTTTCACTTTTCTTGCGCCAATTATTTTACTCTTATCGTTTTTTTTTCTTTGGTGACCCAGGGAACCTCGTGCGCCGCTTCACGACAGGGTAAACCCTAGGGAGGAGTAGAGTCACCACCACCCTTGCTCCCAGTGTAAGTTAGCATGACGCAGCTGGGATTCGAACACTGGACTTTTGCGAGAGGAACAAACGCTTGAGCCAACTACGCCGCAGCGCTTGGTGGTATTTTACTCTTATCGTTGATCCTTCTCAGGTGTGGAAAAATACCAAAAAAGTCATAAATTTTTTGTATTGGTACCAATTTAATGTTAAAATTTTTTACATTAGTACTAATTCAGTCAATCTAGCCAATTCTGGCCGGCCAGTGTTGATGTGCACGTCGGCCAAAATTGGGTCGATAGACTGAATTAGTACCAATGTAAAAAAAAATTATGATTGAATTGGTTTAATTGAAAGATTTAGAACTGAATTGGTACCAATGCAATAAGTTTATGACTTTTTTGATACTTTTCCCTTCTCAAGTGCTAGAGGTGTTATTATAATGTTTAACTTCCTTTGGCAATAAAAAGATGGTGTAATCTGCTTAAATCTTTATTTAGTTCTGCTTCTACAAAAATCAACCCTCTCTATGATTATTATTATTATTTTTTTGGCAAAAAACCCTCTCTATGATTATTTATGTTAAAATTATATCTCAAATTTGAATTCATGAAAGAAATCCGACTAGAGATGAATTGTAAGAAACTAGGTCAATTAAGGAAAATCCTAAAGCCGAATATTTAAGGACGTCGGTAATGGAAATCTAGATTTCATATTTGGTGTGAGAGTCCAAAGTGCAGATTTGGACCTTAAGTTGCCGATTCGCTAACTCCAACAAAAGGCCAGAACTTGTAGATTACGAAAATCAATTTCCACATGGGAGTCGGTCAACATAACAACCGAACAAGAAAGATCGGAGTTGGACGGGGTTTCCTTCTTCAATTGGTCAACTTGGCTATTATATACAGAATAACACCTTGAAAAATCCAAAATTGACATATATAGCATCAGAACCAGTGGGAAGGTATAGATAGTCTTTGTACATACTCATAGATCGAGAGCCATTCGTTGGCATCCTTCTTGTTTCTACAGAGTGGTCCAGGCCGTAAATCCCTGAGTGGCTGTTAGACCGTTGGCTTAGCTCTGTAACGGTTCTGAAGAAGGGATAGTTCCGATCTTAAGTATGAGTTTACATAGAAGATCTACATCTTCCTCTAGTTCTCTATCACAAATGGACTTAGATCCAAGTCCTATACATAGAGAAGAAGTAAGGATAGAAGATTTCAACAAATCTATAGAAAATTGGGAAATTCCTAAAATACAACTTAAGGAAATACACAAACAATCAAAATTGAAATTTTTCAAAAAATCAGACTATGTCATAACCACTGAAGAAAGATATGTTCCTTTTTCTAATTCTTATGAAAAAATACATCTTTTAAATAAAGAGTCCATCCAAAAGCATAAACAAAAATACAATTACATTCATATAGGACTAGTCCAAGTAGGAATTAAACCTCTTACAAAATAAGGTCTTAATGCATCCATTCTCTTAGTTTTACGAGATTCACATCTCTTGAACTATGATGAATCCATCCTTGGTACAGTAGAGACAAGTCTCTACAAAGGACCAATACATTTTGATTGTTATCCAAATTTCTCAATATCTCTTAAGGATAAAAATATTCTTAAAGCTCTCACACTCCAAATCAAAACCCATAATTACAAAGTAGCAGATAGATCCATTCCTCTAGCTCTTGTCTATAGAATCCATTATAAAGCCATGTCCTCCGCCTTTGGAGAAAGTGCTTTTAAACATAGTCCAAGAGGAGAAACACTTCTCCTCCAGACCGACATTTCTAGAGCTAATACAACCATTCCTAGATCCATTAATTGGAACCAAGTCACTTTACCAGAACAATGGGAATTAGAAAACCAAATTCCCCAATAGGTTGTTCAAAATACTAGTCCGACTAATGTCATCCAACATCCAAAAGGAAGAGTGACCATTAGATTTCCTAGAAGATCATTTGATTCTAGATCTAGTCCTTCTTTTTATACTTCTTATACAAGGTCGATAGATCTTAATCCCAATCTTCCACATATAATCACTATCCCTCCAAGTACGCATAGAGACACTCCTCCTCCTAGTATGCATAGAGACACCCCCACACGCGATACAATACATTTACCTCCTTTCACCAGTAGAAGTAATCATAAGACACCACTTGAACCGGAAATTAGTGGTTTAGAAATAGATCAGGGATTTCTAGGCCAGTTTACCAACAAAACCAGCCTGAACCAGTCCTAGAAAATATAGATTCTCCTCATTATTCTCCTACTTATTCGCAAATGATAGATGCCGAGCTTAATGTTTTAGAAAAACATTTTGAACCAAACAAAGTTTTTCCTAATAAAGAATTTAATTCTGAAAACAACAGACAAATCAGAAAGTGGTTCTTCAAAACCTTTGCTGATAAAGCAAAAGACATCAAACAAAAATATTACGACTACGTATATGAATATGAAGTCCATATATTTTTCTTTGATTGGTTAGAAGAATAATTCCTCGAACCAAAAGAAATAATTGTTTTAGATTATCATTATAAGTGGAAACTTGATAATGGGGAAACCATAGAATCCAACCATCCTCCCCTTAGGAGAATAAAAATACAACATGGAGATAGTGAGGTTACAGCTACACCATTTAGGCTTCCAGACAAAGGAGACTCTCTTTTCACTCACAAAGTTATTGAACAAAACAATTATACTAATCAACATCTGGCAACCATAGGAAAACAGTTGAATAGGATAGAATCTACCATCCAGAATCCTACTCAACTCATCACACCACAAATTGATACACTCAAAAAACCCATTTTTAAAGCCTTTGAATTTTTAAAAACTTTAGTCCGGAGTTTGCCAAAGCCATAGAACAAAAGAAAAAACTCCTAGGGAAATCAACGCTAGAACCTGCTCCTATATTAGACACTCCTAAATTCCAAGGATTAATTATTAAAGACACCCTGGACGAACCTACTATTAACACCCTGACCAAACCCTCTAGTGACTTTGATAATGAATCAGTCTTGCTGAGGTAAATAGACTCAATTGGAAACAACCCCAAAAACTTTATTATAATAGAGCTACCCCACCTGACATCGCCCAAGAAGAATCGTCACAAAAAATACAGTATAAATACTCTCCTGATGCAATTTATGAATGAAATATAGATGGTGTTGCCGAAAGCAATATCATGAATATTTTGAATAACATGGTAATGCTTGCCAATGCCTACAAAACACAATAAGATGTTTCTGATCATGTTGTTGCTAATCTTTTAGCAGCCGGATTTACTAGACAACTAAAAGGTTGGTGGGATAATTATTTGACCGATGAACAAAGAATATAAATTTTAACTGCCTATAAAATCGATGACTTTGGCCAACGCATGGATGATGATCAAGGACATCTCATCCAAGATGCAGTGAATACTCTTATCTATTCCATTTCACAACACTTCATAGGAGATCCTTCACATATTAGAGATAGGAACCAAGATCTCTTATCCAATATGCGCTGCAAATCCTTAAGGAGATTTAGAGAATACAAAGAACTCTTCCTTCAAAGGGTTCTTATAAGACCTGATTGCAGTCAACCCTTTTGGAAAGAAAAGTTTTTAGCAGGTTTACCCCAAATTATAGGTGACCAAGTTAGAGATAAAATTAGAGAAGAATACAATGGCCAAATACCTTATGATCTTCTTTCTTATGGAGAAATAGTCTCTTATGTTTACAGGCAAGGAACACAAATGTGTAATACTATCAAATTATATAGATAGCTCAAGGAAGAACAATCTCTCACCAATAGAAGTCTAGGAGATTTTTGTGCTCAATACGATCTCTCTTATAATGAAAAAACAAAACCAAAATGTAAGAAAACTTATCCTTCTGAGAAAGAAACAAAGAAACATCAGAACAAATCTCAACATCGTAGGAATAAACAAAGACACCAGAATAACCAAAATAGCCCTCATACTGATAGGAAATTTTTTAAAGACATTAAAGGCTATTCTTGTGGTAGAAAATGTCATATTTCAAAATATTGTAGGATTAATATAAAATTAAATGAACTCTCTTTTGATGACAATACTCTTAACCAGTTAAACAACATCTTCATAGAAAATTGTGATACTTCTTCTGATGAACTTCTTGAGGAAGAATGTCTTCAGATTAATGAAATAGATTCCTCTTCTGACACTGATTATGAAGATGCCTCTCCAGAAAAACCTGTTCCTGAAATAAACATGTTAACAAAAGAAGAAGAATTTCTCCTTAGCACTGCTGATAAGATCACTGACCCAGAAGCCAAGAAAGAATACCTAGATAGACTACATTCTTCCTTGAATATTACCTCCAACCCCAATACTTCCTACAGTTTAAAAGACATTTTGAATAGAAACAAAAAACCTCAATCCAGACACGTTAATATAAATGACCTTCAAAATGAAATAAAACAACAAAAATTAGAAATTCAAGCCTTGAAAGCAACGCAGTTAGAAATGAAACAAAAGATTTCTGACATAAAATCCATTGTCATAAAAGGTAAGACAAAATTAGAAGACGAAAACGAAATCACCAATACTTCAGATACTTCGGATCTAGCCTTTCTTATGTTATTAACATAAATAACATCTAGAAAATGGACAATAAATATTTTGATAAAAATCAACAATGAGTTTATTATTGAAACAACAACACTCTTTGATACAGGAGCTAATCTCAATTGTATCAAAGAAGGCCTTGTTCCAACAATATACTTTGATAAAACTTCCGAATCTTTAAAATCAACCTCAAGAGATAAACTTAATATCCAATACAAATTACCATAAGCCTTAATAATAAAAGATCAAATGTTTTACAAAACATCTTTTCTTTTAGTAAAAAATATGAGGCAACAGGTAATTCTTGGAACACCTTTCATACAATTAATCCAACATTTTACAGTTACTAACGAAGGTATTGAAACCCATGCTCTAAACAGAAAAATCACCTTCAACTTCATAACAAAACCACAGAAGAGAAGCCTAAATATTTTACAAGAACATTATATTTCAGAAATAAATTGCCTTATAAAAGACAAATAAAACCTGCTTGAATTCTTAAAAGAAGATTTAGAATTCAAAAGAATAGAAGAAAATCTTATAAAACCAAACATCATAGAAAAGATAGCTTCCCTACAAAAACACATAGAAAAGACTATATGCTCTACTCTACCCAATGCCTTTTGGGAAAGAAAGAAGTATATCGTTGATTTACCTTATGAACGAGATTTTTCTGAAAACAAAATACCTACCAAAGCTTGCCCAACACAAATGAATCAAGAAGTTTTGAAATTCTGTCAAGCAGAAATACAAGATCTCTTGAATAAAAAACTTATAAGAAAAAGCCAATCACCATGGAGTTGTTATGCTTTTTATGTCAATAAAAACGCTGAACTAGAAAGAGGAGTTCCCAGGTTAGTTATTAATTATAAACCTCTTAATACAGCTCTTAGGTCGATAAGATATCCTATACCCAATAAAAAAAGATTTGCTAAATAGACTCTGTAGATCAAAAATATTTTCAAAATTTGACATGAAGTCAGGATTTTGGCAAATACAGGTCAGTGAAAAGGATAAATACAAGACAGCCTTTACAGTCCCTTTTGGCCAATATGAATGGAATGTTATGCCATTCGGCCTAAAAAATGCCCCTTTAGAATTCCAAAGAATTATGAACGAGGTTTTCAATCCTTATTCAGATTACATCATAGTTTATATAGATGATGTTCTAGTATTCTTTTCCAATATAGAACAACATTTCAAACATTTAGCTACTTTCATAAAAATAATCATACAAAACGGTCTTGTAGTCTCTCCTACTAAAATTGGACTCTTCAAAACCAAGATTAGATTCTTAGGTCATTACATTCATTTAAGCACCATCACTCCCATAGAAAGATCAATCTCTTTTACTAATAAATTCCCAGATGAGATTAAAGACAAAACTCAATTACAAAGGTTTTTGGGTAGTCTCAATTATATTTTAGATTTCTTTCCCAATATAAATATTCTTTGTGAACCTTTACATCAAAGGTTAAGTAAGGATCTTCCACCCTGTACCTCTGTCCATACGGACATTGTCAAACAAATAAAAATGCATGTGAAAGATATACCATGCTTACACCTTGCTAACCCTTCCACTTTCAAAATAGTTGAAACAAATGCTTCAGAATTAGGATATGGTGGCATTCTCAAACAAGTCAATAACAACAAAGAACAAGTTGTTCAGTTTATATCAAAATATTGGAATTCCACTCAACAAAATTATTCGACAATCAAAAAAGAAATACTTGCTATAGTTTTGTCTATATCAAAATTCCAATGAGATTTATTAAATCGAAAATTTCTCTTGAGAATTGATTGCAAATCAGCCAAAGACATCTTACAAAAAGACGTTTTAAACATTGCATCAAAATAGATTTTTGCCAGATGGCAAGCCATACTTTCAGTATTCGATTTCGACATTGAATTTATAAATGGTTCTTCAAATTTATTACCTGATTTTCTCACAAGAGAATTTTTACAGGGGATACAATCATGCCAAGATCCAAAAAAGACAAAGGCAAAGGCAAAGCCATTGCTGAAACCTCTTCCAATACACCACCATAGCCAACAGGCTTGACAAACATCAAGACATGGCTCCAAATGGCAGAAAATAACCAGACATTCTACAACAACACCAAACACCTTTGAAAATAGAACCCATATCATCTGAACCCATGATAGCCTTTAATAAGCTAGCAGACATACTACCAAAAGAAACAATTTGTTACTTGCCCAGTCTTTACAAAAAAACAGTAAAGAAAGAACCATCTAGTGCCATCGAGGTAAGCAACAATCCTTCCCCACTTACTACACAAAACAAGTGGAAAACAAAAGAATTTCGAATGAGGTGGTCATTAGGCCACATGCAACCCCTCATTCTCAAAGATCAAAATTTTTCAAAAAATACTGACTGTAGAAGATGGATTTAACGATGAAAATCCAAACAAATTCGCAAAAAACATCTTCCCAAAAATTTGGTTTTTCAAACCACACAATGCAAACAAAACTCTTGCTTATTGTGAGCAAATCTTAGTGAAAACAAAATTAGCAAGGTTTACTCACTTTGCTGACAAAACCAATACAGAAAACATTCTATACTCCACTATATCCATCAGTAAAGTCATTCACCCCTTACACTGATGAGATTCACCTCATACACCTAGAAAATTTCAAACTAGACTTACCCAAATCCTACCATATTCCTCCTTATATACCTATTGGGACTACCAACAAGCCTGGTGGAATGTCTTCTATAGACAAAATACAAATTTCCAACATACTTGTCTAGTATTCTTCAAAGACAACTTCCTAAGACAAAGCCTACCAAATTGGTTTAGCTCCTGGTGGGATTTCTTTGGTCCTTTGGACATCATACTACACCCCACAGTCAATCAAGGATACCAAACATTTTGTAAACATTTTGTACCAAATCAACATGATTCAATGTTCCAATGCCTTATGCATTTCTTCATAATATTTAAAATCTCATGGGTAACATCTTGGGAGTTTGAATATATTACATCCACCGATTTAATACCAATTCTCATCCAAAAATACAAGACCAAATGATGGGATGGATTCAATAGACATGAACAATGATCTGAGACTGTGGTTATGACATGGCTAAATAGCTAGAAAAATCAAACAACCACAGTCCCATCAAATACATATTTTTTACAAGAAAAATCCAAGTGCAGCACTGGCTGCAGTCCAGAGCAAGGAGGAATACCACAACATCCTTAGAACAATGCTTTCTGAAGCAGAAGGATCACAATGTGGATCTTTCAAATCTCAAGACAATTCAGACAGATCCTCATAGTCACATCACAGTGGAAACACCAATGAAGACGACTGCTACAGGATCAACCTAGACAGAGATTAAAATTAAAGACATCACATGCCGGCACTGTTACAACGGCGCAAATGCTATACACTGTAGCAAGATAGGCATACACTGTTCATACACTGTTCACTATTCACTATTTACTTTATACTGTTAACTTTACACTGTTCAGCACTGTAGCAGTTTTACTGTAGCACCCATTATAAATACACCATCTCGACACAAGAGGAAGGGACTCGAAATTTTCCAGATTTCTCTCCTTTTCCTCCATCTCTCACTTGTAAACCATCATCTCTTCCATCTCCACCATCATCTCTTCCATCTCCAAGTTCTCTTACCTCGTATCCCTTGGTTTCAAAGTAAGTTAGTTTTTCATATACATAGTTTTATATAGGGTTACCAACTTACATGATAATTGGTTAACCATTTCTTGTAATACAAACATCAATACTCCCTAGAGTGTGGATTACCGCCCTAGTGGATGACTTGATACTTCAGTTTATGCATCCTTCAATACATGTAATTTAAGCTTTTTAGCTTTATATAATACAAGTTCATACCACCTACATGGTTGGTTTTTGTTCATGCATACTCTTACTTTATATTTTATATATTGCCTTTGGTCTTTACATTTTTTTTAATTCTCACAATTTTATTTAAGTTTTTATACATTCTTCATACATTCTTTGTTCTATAGATCTGTTAATCTCTTATACTTCCTTGTTCTCTCATATAGCACTCCGATCATAACAAATTTACCAAAATCTAAATTGTTTACCATCAAAAATTCAAATTTGTACACCTATGATAAATTTACCTTAAAGAAATTTTTTAACCATAAAAAATCCCAAACTAGCATGTCCTTCGTAAATAGAGAGTAAAATCCCAAACTGATACAACATTAATTGACAAATGTCATTCAATTTAACAATTTGATGATAAAATTTGAAAGAAATTAATGGAGGGTAAATTTGTTATAAGTATATCAAATTTTTAGATAAATTTATTACAAGTGAACCGGTTCATGATTTATTATGAAATTACCCTATACATAAATATACAATTGTGGATTGCTCGTTGGTTATGAAGAAATATTAAAGTGTAGTTTTTAGTGAATGTCAAGGGAAGTTCTATATTCGTTAGTGACGGCCAATTGGCACTGGAGGTTTGGTAGTGGGTTCTTCATGGAATAACATTAATAGCTTATGTGTTGGACTCAATTAAATCTTGTGAGGATTTATTTAATTCCTTTTGAGATTGAGAGATTATTTCGTGAGGAATTATAAGACTAAATACTACATGAATTATTGAGCATAATTGGAGCTTGGAAAACATGAGAGTGTTTGAGTAACTTTGAGTTTGGTTGTAATTTTCATTGAATTGCTTGATCAAGAGTGGAATTCTTTGCTGCTCTCTCCATGGACATATGTCACATTGACAAAATTATTTAAATTTGGTGTCCAGTTTCTTTTCTTATTTTGTTTATTTTATTGTTCGATTAGTTAGATTCCACAATAATTTAAAAGATCAAGGCATTGATAAATGGTCTCTCTACTTTTGCTCAACAATCAAACTCATTCTTTTAATTTCTTTTGAGGAAAAAAATCACAAAAACTCCAAATTTTGTTGACTATGATACATTTACTCTAAACTATTTTTAGTGACACCAAAAACTCTAAATTTATACTCGTGTGACACATTTACCCTAAATTTTTTTTTCTATAACACCAAATTTTTTGGGGTTAATATGTCACATCATACAAATTTGAAGTTTTAGGTGGCACATTATATAAGTTTAGAGTAAATATGCAAAATAAGTATGAATTTGGAGTTTTCGGTGTCATAAAATAAGTTTGGAATAAAAATATCACAATAAATATAATTTAGAGTTTTCGGTGATTTTACATTTCTTTTTATTCGTAACCGTTCTTGCACTTAAGTGCCATTGGTTGTCGTTGTGTTGGAACACTATTACCTATTTTCTGACGTGAATTTTTATTTTATTTGTTGAGGATTTTTATTTCTTCCTCCAAATGTAGCCTGTCTCTCCTTTTAAGGTCCTTCATTTTACGAAAACAAAAACCCACAAAATATATTGCCTATACTAATGCAAAAACACTACTATTTGTATCGACTCACAACAAACAATTGATTAGCTGTGGGTCGTGAGCTCCGTGGCTCATGACTTGAGCAAATATGACTGCTACAAGATCAAAGCTCATGCGGCAACGCCACGAGCTCAAAGATTAAGTAGCCATGGCTCAAGCTTTGTGACTCAAATAGACATCGTGCCCATGGCCATCTGCGAGCTTGAGCTTAATAGCCATGGCCAATGCTAACTTAGAGTTGGCATTGGCCATGGCTAACTTAATGTTTATGTTGCCTAATTTAGCACCTGTTTTTCCTAAAATAATTATATGAGTAGAGTACCACACAATAGGTACGCTGGCATCTTGTTCATAAAAATTGAATGGCAAAGTATAACAGAATGATTAGTGGTGATACTTCTAAGGGAAAAAGCCACAAAAAAAGGGATAAGTACACTAATGGTGTCATAAGTTGTGTACGGCGCTCACTTTGATGCCAAAAGTTTCCGTCGGATCATTTAAGTGCCAAAAAATTTGAAAAATGCTCACTTTGGTGCCAATGCCGATCTGATTGGCCGGAAATATGACGTGGCCTTTTTTTATTAATTTCTTATGCTGATGTGGCTCGCCGGAGTTTCCATTGGATCACTTAGGCCTTCAAACGACGTCGTTTTAGCATCTTAATACCAAAATGACGCCGTTTTGTGTCGTCTTCTTCCCCAAACAGATCCAGCAACACCAACAGCACCGAACCAGCAACACCAGTAATTTTCCAAAAAAGAAACCATGCATTTGCCTCCGCCCTCCCCCAGTAGTTTTTCCCCATTTTCAATCACCTTATCAACCTTTCAAATCCTCGAATCTCAACCCCACCACCGCCTTTTCCCAAGGAATATCGTTGGGTGTAGAGGAAACGCGAGCTCGAAGAATCTTCAGAAGCACGAGCGATCCGGCCAATGGTAACCACAAAGATCTGGAACGCCACGGAGGTTGTCGGCGAAGCTAGTTGCTACGAAGGCGGCGGCCATGGCCCCGCCATCCCCTCCTCCGCCCTCATCGTCAACACCTCCCTCTCTCTCGGGATTTTCTATTCGTTTTTTTTTTCTTTTGTCTTGTTGTGGCAAGCAACTATGATGGAGGTCGAGGGATGGCGGCTGAGCGACGGTGGCCGAGGGACGGCGGCCGAGCGACAGGGGCCGAGCGACTGCGGACAAAAAAACCCTAATTTCAATCTCCAAATTAAAAAAGAAAGGCGTCGTTTTTATGAGGCTATCCACGTAGGACAGCAAAACGAAGTCATTTTCTTAAGGAAGACAGAAAACGACGTTGTTTAAAAGGCTTTTTGATTTTTTTTAAAAATATAAAAGCCACGTAATCATTTTGGCTGGAATTTGTCGTCGGCGGCACCAAAGTGATCGTTTTTTCTCCGATTTGGCACTTAAGTGATCCAACGGAAACTTTTGGCACCAAAGTGAGCGCCATACACAACTTATGGCACCATTAGTGTACTTATCCCACAAAAAAATTTCTAACTTTATTAACCGTGACACATTTATTCCAATTTTTTTTGTAACATCAAAAATCCCAAACTCGTACACGTGTAGTAATACATTTACCCAAAACTTTTTTTTTCGACACCAAAAAGCCCAAACTTATACTTTTGTTACATCAAAACCCTAAACTTTTGTTTTGTAACATCAAAAACCCAATACTTATAGTCAAGTCACACATCTACCCCAAAAATTTTGTGTCATAGAAAAAAGTTTGAGGTATTTTGTGTCACAAAAGAAAAGTTTGAGGTTTTTTATGTCACAAAACAAGAGTGTGGAGTAAATGTGTGACACTGTAATATTTTGAGACAAATGTGTCACATAGGTAAAAGTTTGGGATTTTTAATATTACAAAAGAAAAGTTTGGGATTTTTAATATTACAAAAAAAAAAGTTTGGGGTAAATATTTCACAAATGTCATAGTTTATGGCTTTTACCATACTTTTAAATAGCAGAGAGATACTTTAAAAAAAAGTAGAGGGGATTTTGATTTTCAGGCTAAAATATAAGGCCCACCAGTAAATTTAATCCCATAAAGAAAGTGGCATATGTATAGGAATTGATAAAACAGTAAAAGATTATAATGGACACAGCGCCAAGTACCAATCGCTCCAAGTCCAACCAGAGAGGTCTCTTCACGCCAACATCTATGGCCACGACAAAGTCTATAAGGTTTTTCCAGTAAAGGCACACAACCATGATGATACATATATATAAATTGGGGAAAAAAAATCAATGCGTTGCTCTAGAGTTTAGTCCCTTGACGAACAGGTCAGCTCAGCATGCTTGGAACGAGCACAGTTTGTTGAAGATACTGACCTCTAATCTACCTTAGACAAGAGTAAGGACCATAAGAATATTGGACAATGCTACATGAAAATCAAATCTTGTCGGTCCAGCTTTTCAAATATATGAATGACTTTGACACTTGGATTTGTTCCTTTGTTGTTGACTAATGCTGGTAAAACTATGTTTAAAGTCCTTGATCACTCAAGTATCTGATGTCGAGTTTGAGTGTTCTCATTGCATGTTATTCCAGTGTATGACGAGGACATGTCCAAGTTGCACCACTAGCGTCTTCTTCACTCCGGGATATGCCCATCCTTGTCCACTGGATGATGCCTGCTTCAATGCTTCTATCTATGTACTCCATGACAATGCGCTAGTCTCAATTGAAGTTTCCACACGGTACTTTGCACGTTTCTTGACCCGTTCTTCATTGAGATCTCTTTCCTCACCCTTGCTCGGAGCACAAACGGGTATATATACTTTTCCCTGTGAATCTTGTTTCTACACCGTCGCCGAACCCTATATGGTACAGCCATGGATAGCAAAAACAGTAGTCCGTGGTGGTTCATGCTCCCAATTTTCTTGCTTTGCTCATCTCTCGTACACCCACCTCTGTCTTGGCACGAGACAAGCTCGATGCGAATCGATCTATATCCGGTAATCAAACCTTAACCTCCTCGGGTGGCAACTTTACGCTTGGCTTCTTTTCATAGGGTAACTCCACGTACTCCTACATAGGCATCTACGGTACAACAAAATTAGCGTGCAAACCGTCGTCGGGTCGCCAACCGAGACAACCCTATCACCGACAAGCAATCCACTGAGCTGAAGGTCTCGGGTGGCAATCTTGTGATTGTTAACAACTCCGAAGTCCCCGTTTGGTCCACGAATCTGACTACTACTTCATCTGGATCGAGCTCCATGGTGGCGGTTCTTGAGGAACTTCGCTCTCAAAGTGGCGCCGAATTCTTCTGTGACTATGTGGCAGAGCTTTGATTACCCGACGCACACATTGCTTCCCGGTGCCAAATTAGGGATCGACAAGCGCAAAAACAGGAGTCAGATCTTGACATCATGGAAGAACGCCGAGGACCCTTCGACAGGTTTGTTCTCTCTCCATCTCCAGCCATTCAGTGACGGTAAGTACTACGTATGGTGGAATGGGTCTAACCCTTACTGGACTAGTGGGACGTGGGACAATCAGACGAAAATTTTCTCTGGTGTCCCTGAAATGAGAGCGAAATATTTTTACGAGTTAAGATATGTGGAGAATGAGAACGAGAGCTACTTCACCTATTCAAACAAAATCTCCTTCAACACCATAACAAGGTTTGTTATGGACCTTTCGGCAGATCATGCGGGAGTCCCGGTTGCCTTCCCGGCGTGGACCTTGTTCTAGTCTAAGCCCTCTCAACAATGCGATGTGTATAGACTTTGTGGGCCTTTCGGTGTTTGCGGCGAGCGGAGCGAAGATTCGTGCAGCCGCTGTCGGGATTTAGCATAAGCTCTCCAATGGATTGGAATCGGAGGGATTGGTCTGGTGGTTGCATGAGGAATTCCAACTTAAATTGTGCAGCGAATGCGAGAGAAAGACCGTTTCTGGCCTATGTCTAACATGAAATTGCGTGATGCACCTCAATCTTTAGTTGCAGGGAGCGATCAGGAATGCCGAACTGCTTGTTTGAGCAATTGCTCTTGCACGGATTATGCTTTCGAGGATAATGCCTGCTCAATCTGGATCGGGGATCTCTTCAATGTGGAACAGCTTAAACAAGGCACTACCCTGATATAGCTAGTATTAACACCTAGAGGGGGTGAATAGGTGTTTAAAATAAATCTTGGCAAGTATATGCGGAATAAAATAAACTTCAAACAAATGAGTTAAGGAAGAGAATAAGAACACAAGATTTATAGTGGTTCGGCTTAATCCAAGCCTACGTCCACTCTCCCACGCTAATGACCTTCTTGGTCGGATTCCACTATGCAATCAACAAGAGATTACTACTTTTAGTGCAAACACTTAGTAGATCACACTATCTCACTAAGTCACTCTTTTGGTATTTCTCTCACGATCACAAACGTTTAAGCTCTCAAGAGAAAAGTGAAGATCGCTCAGACTTTGGAATTATAAATTCTACGCTCCGTCTCTTACTTGCTCATCGGTCCTTCATCTCCTTAAATACTCCTCCACTTCCAAACTAGCCGTTGGACAGCATCCCGGAGAATCGTCTTCCAATATACCCATTGGACAGTTCTGTATCTAGAAGATTTGGTAGCCGTTGAGTGACAAAGGTAGAATCCCAAATTGATTCCGATCGCCCATACAAACGAAATCTCGGTTTCCATAAGTAAAGCTTCTTCGTATAGAAAGATCTTGTCTTCAAGATCCAATTGTCAATCAAATAGATTAAGTCAATCAAATGAATCTTGATGTGGAATCCAAACCAGATCACTAGCCGTTATATGATTGGGCTTGAGTTACGTTTTGTCGAGTCTGGATGTAAAGTCTGATAGCAATAGACTTTACAATCTAAGTCTGAGTGCAATAGACTTTACAATCTGGGTCTGAACATATTCTGCTTCTGAACAGATTTAGCTTTAAGGTCTGTACCCAGTTCAACTTCAGAATAGAGTCTATCTTCTGGTTCATCATTCACGTTCAGTCTGGACTTTGTCAAAGTGAGCAGACTTCTGATGTAGAACAGACTTTAACACTAAAGTCTGGCAGTCTTCAGACTTTGACACTAAAGTCCGGCAGTCTTCAGACTTTGACACTAAAGTCTGGCAGTCTTCAGACTTTGACACGGCAGTCTTTAGACTTTGAAACAGAAGTCTGGAAATCTTCACAATATACTTTGGACATATGTTACGTTCAGTCTTCTGGCCATCTTCAGACTTTGACAATATCCTTTATATGTTCTATTATCTGCATGGTCTATTACTTAACCATTAAACATGTTAGTAGCCTTTGATTTTTTTTGTCATCTTCAAAACATCATAAGGGATTTCCCTAACATACCCCTGGAACGAGTTTCTATGTTTGGCTTGCTGCCTCCGACATTAAGGATCCCAGCAAGAAGAGTAATGTAACTGCAATAGTGGCAGGGTCTGTTAGTGCCGTGGTAGGGATATTAGCCATTGTCTCGTTTGCCGTTTGGAGATGGAGGAGAGGGGCAACTGTAACCACAAAAGAAGTGGAGGGTTCACTGATAGCCTTTGCATACCGGGACTTGCAAGTAGCAACAAAGAATTTCTCAGAGAAGTTGGGTGGGGGTGGGTTCGGTTCGGTTTTCAAAGGAACATTACCCGATTCAAGTCACATAGCGGTCAAGAAGCTTGAAAGCATAAGCCAAGGTGAGAAGCAATTCCGAATGGAAGTAATCACAATCGGCACCATCCAGCATGTGAATCTTGTCAAAGCCGCGGATTTTGCTCGAAGGTGACAAGAGGCTGTTGGTCTACGATTTCATGCCAAATGGTTCCTTAGACTATCATCTCTTTCATAGAAAGGACTCGAAGACCTTGGATTGGAAAACGAGGTACCAAATTGCTTTGGGAACGGCACGAGGTCTGGCTTATCTCCATGAGAAGTGTAGAGATTGCATCATACATTGTGACATCAAGCTAGAGAACATCCTTCTAGATGCTGACTTCTGTCCAAAAGTGGCAGATTTTGGCCTGGCAAAGCTTGTTGGTCGAGATTTCAGTAGGGTGTTGACAACCATGAGAGGCACAAGAGGGTATCTTGCACCGGAGTGGATCTCTGGAGTGGCCATAACAGTAAAAGCTGATGTTTATAGCTATGGGATGATGCTTTTTGAGTTTGTGTCAGGAAGGAGGAACTTAGAGCTATCGGAAAATGGGGCCATCAAGTTCTTCCCAACATGGGCCGCTAGCAAGATAGCTGGAGGAGGTGACCTGCTTGATCTTTTGGACCCAGACTTGGAGAAAAACGCTGACACTTAAGAGCTAAATAGGATATGCAAAGTTGCTTGCTGGTGTGTCCAAGATGAGGAAACTCACAGGCCATCGATGGGGCTGGTTGTTCAAGTACTCGAGGGGTTGTTGGATGTGAACCTGCCCAGGATACCGAGAGCCCTTCAACTGCTTCTTGATAATCAGGAGCATGTAGTTTTCTTCACTAAGTCGTCATCATCGAACCCGAATTCCCAGACGAAGAGTAATACCTCAACTGCTCCCTTGCAGAACCCAAATAGTTCATCTTTGACGAAGTCCGGGTCTTGAGGATGATAAGATAAATGCTTACTACAAGAAGTGCTTTAGTTATATAGTGCATATGCTCCTCTGCTTTTTCTGTAGTCAAGAGCGAATCTCAGCATTTGGGGATTGGCTTTCTTGGGGCTTTTTCCCCTAGCTATTTATGTTGCACATAGATACAAGCAAGCTTGGAATAAGTGCGTGGCCAGACCAGTTGTAAAGACCCTTCGTTCTATATAATGATATGATGTCTGCTTTTTGAGATCCCACGTGACATTGGTAGTTAGCATCAAAAACTGTCATCTCCACGAGCCCGAGAGGGAGAGAGTGCGAGCGAGAGAAGGGGAGAAGGCACCCAGATCCGCGAGTTGCAGGGAGAAAACAAGCTCGGACCGTCGACGGCCCACCGGACCACCCACCCGACGCTGCATCCCCTGTTGCGGTGAGCTAGGGTTGTCCACCTTTTTTTTTTGTTTGTTTATGCGTGCTGGGGTCATCGGGCCGGGACTCACCACCGTCGGCTTCACGCGAGTTCCGGCCCCCGACCGTCCATAGTCTGCCTCCTCGCTAGTGCCCGCTATTTGCCTATTCGAAGCCTTGTTGCAATCCCGAGCCCGAAGGGCTCCGCCTTGTCCTCCTCAACCGGTGCCCGCCAGGCGTTCGATGGAAATCCCAAGCGAGGGTCGTATTTGCAGTGACCGGCGGTGACGGGTGGCGACAGGCGATGGGATCGGCTGTAACGGCCGACCGGACGGAGGTCAAGGCAGTGCCGGCAGAGGCCCGAGCTCGGACCAAGACGAGCTCAGCCACCTAGGCCGCGGATCATTAGATCTCGAAGGCTCCAGCAGTGAGGGAGAAGGCGGGTCGAAGTCGGGCGGAACCGGGTCGTCGATCGAGTAGGTTTTTTAGGATTCGAGTGTCGACTACTGAGTCAGGTCGGACCCGAGTCGTCGTTCGGGTAGGGTTCCGCCTGGGTTGGGTTTGTACGTGTGGGCCAGGTAGCCTTTAGGCTGTAGTTTTATATATATATGAAAAGGGGCCAAATCGTTTGGGCTTTTATGTTTTAAGAAAAGAAAAAATCCCGGGCCGGGCCTCCGTTGCAGGCCGTCCGGGTCTTGGGTGGACGACCTGGGTCGGACCCAACTCGTGGATCCGACCCGGGTCGTTTCTTAATATATTATTATAATATTTTAATAAAATAAATTATTATTATTTTCAGAAAATGAAAAAAATCCAAAATATCCTATGTTTTACACAATTTTCCAAAAAAAAATCAGAAAAAGCCAAAAAATGATTTATATCTTCAAAAAGGAGCAAAAAATCCAATAATCCCTTTTATGTTCAAAAAATAGAAAAAGACCAATGTTTTTCCTCCACACATGGAAAATCCCTCGAGAATCCAAAAAGCCTTAGGGTTTAAACAGTATTAGGTATTGGAATGGCATTAGTGATTAACTAGTGTAATCGAGTCCCCGAACTTAGTTTCTCTAGTGTGCCTCACAATATTTCGCTTGAGTTTCTAATCGATCCACCCTAAGTTGATTAGTGGTGATTACATTTTAAAATTAACTTATAGGCAAAAAATATCAAACCATTAAGTGAGCTTGGGAGAGCCCAAGTTAAGCCTAATAGACTTAGCCAAACCATTAGCCTCCACAAGCACTCGCGCATAATCAGGCGCCGAAAAAAGAGGTTGCGACAGTGCTTCCATTCATTTGTTTTTTGCTTACCCTTTAATATTTGTGACATTGCTTTAAAAGTTTTGTAAAACCAAATTCATTATCTCAACATTGCTCGTTAAAAATCTCCACTTTGTTTAGGTGGGAAATTTATTGAATTCTCATTTCAATTAGGTTGATCCAAACGGTATTTTCCATTGCAACGGGAAATTGTTTTAGAAGGCCTAGCTTTTATTTTCAGTTCATAATCCATCCATATCAAGGCTAATCTAGTGGACCTTTGCAGTAACATAATCCCCTCAGTTCTTCCAAGCTTCCCCTTATTTGTTTTTCCTTTCTACCATTGCCACTTTTTCTTTTCCTTTTTCCTGTACACAATTCTTAAATACTTTTCGATCTGACGCATTGTTTCACTTTTCTTTTGCTGCAGTTATTTTACTCTAATCGTGGATCCTTCTCTGGTGCTAGAGGTGCTATTATGATGTCTTGACTTCCTGTAGCAGTAAAAAAGGGTGCAATCTGCTTATATCTTTATTTAGTGGTGTTTCTAAAAAAGGGTAGGCAAATATCTTTAGGATAATGCAAATACCTTTAGGTTAATGGAGTCTTTCGAAATGCAAATAATATTTGGTAAGTTATAATTTTAAAGTGTATTGCAAAACAACTTTAACTTAAATGCAATTTGGTAAAAACTACATTTTGCATATGACTTTTATTGTTTTTTTTTTTTAATCTAGCCATCGGTGGCTTTATCTAGCCACCACCAGCCTCGCCTGAGGTTGTGCAACCTCAAGCAACATCTGCGGTTCGCAACCTAGGTGGCCGTCTGGGTCGTAACACCTAGGTTTGCCCGACCCAAACGGTTGCCTAGGTCGCGAACTCCAAGCAATCATCGCCTAGGTCATGCGAACCTAGGCGATCGTCACCTGGTTCGCGCGAATCGAGGAGACCACCTCCTGAGGTCGCATGACCTCAAATGGTGGCCGCGACCCTCAAGCAGCGGGTTGCTAGGGTCGAACGACCCCTCAAGCAACAATTGCCAACGCAGGCAACTCCTTGACCGGCGGTCGTCGGCCTCCGTTTGTTCCCCCGGAGAAGATGAACAGTTCCCGTGGGACTTGCATTCCAAAGATGCAACTTCCCAAAGTACCTTTGAAACTACTTTGGTTAAAAGCCCTTAGAGCCATTTGGAGCAATTGTATCTTGCTAAAGTTGTCCAAAAAATTGAACCAAGCACGTTTACATTTATCCAAACCCCTTTAGAGTCCAAAAGCCCTTTTCCAAATACCAAACCAAACGGGCCCATAGACTATCCCTTTCTCCCTCCCTCCTGTAGGTTCTTCATTTTATTATGAAAACAAAAACCCACAAAAACTATTTTTCGTACCGACTCATGACTAGCAATTGAGTAGTTATGGTCTATGAGATCCGTGGCTCATGACTCGAGCGAATGAAAATGGCTCGAATGAAAACGCTGCAAGATTAAAGCTAATGTGGCAACGCCGCATGCTCAAAGATCAAGTAGCCCATGCTCAAGCTTTGATGCTCCAAAAGATATCATGGCTATGGCCATCCATGAGCTTGAGCATGAATGGCCATGGCCAATGCTAACTTAGAGTTGGAGCCCATGGTAATGGCAGGTCATAATGGAGCTCTCTCTCAATTGTCTTTTGTTCTTTTTATGTTTATGTTGTCTAATTTAGCACCTATGTGGTGTCATGCTATGTAAGCATAATATAGCACGATACATGTGTTCCAACATCCATGTTAGTAAAATTTGATTGGTAAGAGAAAAAGTACAGCAGATAGATTAACCGTAACACTTTCTATGTAATATATGAGCTTTGAGAAAAAAAAAAAGAAATAAAAGAAGAGGGTTTGAAAAGTCAACAAATGAAGCTGAAGGAGAGGAGTGGAAGCTTCCACTGTTTTTAAAGAGAAGAGAGAGGGAGGGCTTGGGCATAAACAAAACGGGGGAAAGGAAGAAAAAAAGAGAGGAAAGAAAAGAAGAGAAAGGGGAAAGAAGATAGGAGGAAGGGAAAATTTTTGGCGCGCTCATGACCCGAAAGCCTCACCAAGCCGCTTAACCCCGTTTTGCAACGCCGGTAGGTGATCGAAGCCTATAATCATTTATTCGAACAATTCGTTGCAATTAGGGCTCGAAATTCGAATTTCTTGGAGATTTGTGCAGCGAAATACGATTTTTGAGTTATTGAACTGCATATTTGGATAGAAATGATAGTTTAGAGTGTTGTGAAGCTATAACATTTTACGAATTGTAATTTGAGCCTACAGTTTGCCCATAACGGAATTTTCAATTTTGGCACGCATTCTAGAACAATATGGAACAGTACCGAACAATAGCTTTGGCTTTAAATTTTAGCCATTTTCGGTGAGGTTTTGGGACGGCTAAGTTGGGGTTGTTGTAGTGTATCAAGAAAACTATAAGATGGCTCAAAATGGAATATTGTAGAGGAAGTTATGGCGTAACGAAATTTACCGTGCGAGCTATGCCTAGCAGACAAAATAGGCTTAGTATAAGCGAGTTATTATAAGATTTTTTTTTTTACTTGGCCTTTTGATATTGTTTTTCGGTTAATTGTTAGGGATCCAGGTGAGTGACACTATTTCTTCTTTGTGTTTTAAACTCATGTTTTGAAAAGAAAAAACATTATGGATTATATATGCTATGAGTGAATAAATAGCATCTTTTGTTGTATAAAATAGGATCGAGCTTTCACTGCCATTTTGTCGTTGAAAGAGATAATTATCCTTTGAATTGGGTTTGAATGATTGTCTGAAAATGGTTTGTGAAACCCTTTTATGAAAGAATTTCCAAACATTTGTGGTTCTTTAAGAACGCTTTAAAATTTATATATCAAATGCCTGAGTTATGAGATGACTCTCATTCTAATGTTGGATTACTAGATATTTGTGATTAGTGATTAATTCTCAATGTCTCTGTAGACCCTAAGCGGTGTATAGGTATACACATACTAGTCTAGGATATCCTTGTGGGCTAAGCTACCAGCTAATAATATGTGGAGACCTAACTAGGGAGAATCTTGGTCGTCTTGTCATAGGTGTTACGCATGACCATGAATAGACATTTGAGCATTAGTTGGTCAATGGAGTGGACCATTGACAGGTGGTTTGAGTTTGGTTGATGGAATGTGTGACATTCCGATTTTCCAATTCTGGTTTCAATTAAATAAGTCGGGCATTTCATCTTCGCGTCTATAGCTTTCTTCTCTAAGTTGGCTACTCACGAGATAACTAGTCTATCAGGTAAAGCCGTTAAGGAATCTAAACGCAATAGACTTGAGAATTCGACCATGAATCGGCTACTCGACCGTATTAATCTGCAATGATCATTATGACACTGTCAGAATCGAACAGAGATCAGTAATAGGTCGATTCGACTGAGATATGTGATTAGAGTGTGGGTGATTCCACCTGATCGCAATATCCTCGTCGACCGGCACTAGATTGATTCTTCTGTCGTTTTGGGTACCCTGTGTCTGTAATCGAAACCTCGAGATTTCTACGACAATTGAGAGTCGCCAAGGTGTCGAAGATGCACTTTGTGGCTTGAGAATAATCAACCACATGTCAATTGCACAGAAAATTCCTAAAAGCTACCCGGTAGATTAGGACGCGCTAAAGTCGCGCCAGATTGAATTTAACCGTGAAATTGAACCCGATTACAAAAATTGGAAGTTCTGTCAAGTCACAATTCATTTTAGGAATGTCGACTCATCTCCAGAAGACTTTTCTACAAACCGAGATTTTTAGCAGAAAAGTAAAGTAAGGCCGTTTTTGTTCGAGATTGTCAGAGGGCCGTTTTTAATTTAATCTTCGGGATGCAAGTTGGATCATTTGACGGGGAAATGTCATGAGAAGGCCGAGGACACATGGGTTGATTTAATTGAGCTTCAATTGGATGGAATTGAGTGAGAATTGATTGAATTTGATGCACAAATGTCTAAAATTCGTATGCCATGGGGCCAGGGACATTTTGCACCTTTTAACAAGCTTGTGGAGGAAGCTTGAGGAGAGAGAGTGGCTGATGGCATGTGATGTCATGGTGGGGGCAAGTGGAAGGAGAAATTGACAAGTGTTGCAAGCTAGAGAGCCACCAAGGGAGCCCTCCTCTTCAGCAGCTTCTTCTTCCCCATTTCTTGGCTTTATCCATTGTTGTTGAAGGAGAGAAGCTCAGCAAAAACCAGAGGAACCGAGCAGCACCAGCCCCTCCATTGTCGCACGCCCGGAAGGCCATCGTCGGCTGTTTTTCCTCCCATGTTTTCTCCTCATTTCAGTTTCTGCTCCAGCTGACCTTTCGTCAAATATTCGAGTAAAAAGTAGTCTTCCCAGTCGAATCAGCCATCACTCCACCCACCGTTGTCACGAGAACATCCAGCCCGTTCCGGAGCATCCCGCCGCTTGCCGGAACGATTCTTCAGTCGTACCGAAATCCTGAGAGAAGCTGCCGCTCACCGAACCGTCTGGTTCCGCCCTGCTTCGCCTATTCCGCGTTTTCTTGCTGTTTCACCCCTTTCCGACCCCTCCTTTGCCCATCCCAACCTCCTACAAGATCCCCAAGACCCCCCGGGAGCCGCCAGTTGCCAACCACCCACTTGCCGGAGCTCCAATCGGCCCGTTTTCGTCGTTGAAGTTGCTGGTTTCTTCTCTGCAGTTCAGCCCGGATCGGCGAAGACAGCAAGAAGTTCCAGACTTCGAGGCCTGTTTTCAGTGTCTTCCCGGCCTCCGTTGGTGTCGCCGCTTTGGGGTTTATCAACCGCCTTGGTGACGTGGTGGCCGTGAACTCACCGGCGCGCAAAACCGTTGAGTTTATCCTCTAATTCTTGCTTAGTGAGTTAATGACGCTTAAGGGGTGTTTAGATTAGTCTAATTAGGTTTAGATGGTTAGATTAGATTATTTTAATGTAAATTAGATTAGTTGTATGATTAGTTTAATGGATGTTTAATTATGGCTAATTGTATGTTAAATTAGTGTAATCTTGTTTAAGCCCTAATTAATTATTTTTAATTAAATAATTATTTCGAATTTATCAATATTATTTTATTAAATTATATTGTTATAAAATAATATTTAATTATTTAATTTTGGGAATTAAATTTAATTATTTAATAATTTCGAAAATTATGCCGGGATGACCGGTCGTTAGAATTTCGAGCCGATCGCAAAGAAGTGCGGTCGGTTTGTGTTAATTGTATGTTTAAATTGAGAAATTGAGTGATTGATGATTATGGTTAATAATTCCAAAAGTGTGGAATTGAGTAATATTGATGAAGTTGTGGTATTTAACTTGAAAATACCCAGTGTTGGCTTTTAGTACCGTAATTGGTTTGTATGACCAGTTTGTATCGATTGATTGAATGGATGTTTATGTGGGGATTCATCCCAAATCTGTTTAGTGTTGGTATTCGATTGGATTTTTAATCGTGAAAGGTTGTGAGTGGATCTAGAAAATCATCGAAGCTCGGCTGTGCCCTGTTGGATCGTGATATACCACCGAATTGGGAATCGGTCGTGCCCACTGGGGCCGTAAACTGCCACCTAATAAAGGTCGCGCCCGTTGGGCCGTAAATTGCCACCCGATAAGGGTCGCACCTGATAAGGCCGTCACCTGCCACCTATTAAAGGTCGCGCCCATTGGGCCGTAATTTGCCACCTAAAGATAGGTCGTGTCCTTTGGACCGTGGTTTATATCAGAGGATTGATTAAGTTCGGCTCGTTGAGCCGGGAGTGAAATTGGAATTGGAACGCTTGAGATGATCGGAGAGTGGTTTTGATGACATGTGATCGACTGAGTCGATTGATCGCTGAATCGATATGAGTAATTGAATTGTTTGGATGATGTGGTTGTCAATATTTATTGATTAAACTGACGTGCATGAAGGAATTGAGGCGAGGTAAGTCCTCTATCCTATTTGTGTGGCTAGAGTGCCTTGAGGCGTATTTTCTTCCTAATTGAGTTTTTGAGGGTAGGACTCGCTGAGACGTAGTCTCATCCCGGTTGTGGGATAATATTTCAGGTCCCTAGATGACGATCGTGGAGGACCGGAAGTCCTGGAGTTCGGAAGGTGGAGGTTGAAGAATCGACGAACGTGTCTGACAAATTGGTCACAGGACAGTTCCCTAGTTGTTGAGCCTGTCTATTTTGTAGACAATCCAGTGTTGTATATAAACCTATGTGTTTATAATGAAGCTTGTTTGGTTGTGATTGATTGTCTGCTTTTCTATCCCAAGTTAAATGTTGTCAGGGGATTTGTTTCGCTTCCGCATGCGTAATAAAAAAATGAATGGGTCGGCGACGTGTCTAAGGAAGTCGCATTTGTATCGACCAGAGTGAGATGTTCGCGCACTCGAAGGATCGGGGTGTGACAGAATGGATCATCGATGTATGTTTTGATGAGATTAATCAATGGAATAGACCATCGATACAGGTTTTTATGAGATTGACCTGGACCATTGGTGTCTTCCGTATTTATGTTATGAATATATATTATTTTAGAATGAGTTATGGTTGCGTTTTAAATGTGCATAGTGATTTCTCAATCCGCTTGAAAGAAATGTGTTACTTGCTTAGTCGTGGTAGCTCACTCTTCTCATCTACTTGTTTTTTTTTTAGGTTCTTCAGCAAGGCGCAAGTAGGCCTAAGCATTTGTTATTAGGCAGGACTTTTTGTGGTAGGGACTTTTTGATATGAGTCATATATAGTTGATAAGTTTGTGAATAAGCTTTTGGTGGAGGTGTTTATATTAATTTTGGTGTTTTATAAAAAACTCTAATATTATAATCAAACGCCTTTTTTGTCGTGTGCGTGTGCGTGTGCGTGTGCATGCGTGTGTGTGTTGACTTTTGGCTGAATTTTGGTTATGTTGAGGTTGCATCCTTTGGTGAAAGAACGGCAGTGTCATGCCCTTATTCTGTTGAATCGGGGTGTGACATTTGTTGGTATCAGAGTTTAGGCTATGATCTATTTGGGTAGATCTTTCAAGACGTGGTGAGATTGTGTGATAGTCTCTAACGCGTTAATCTTTCAAGTATTAGTGGTGGACATAAATGGGAGGATCCTCTAGTGAGACGCAAAGCATTTTGAGTTTATATTGTCTCAAAAGCATTTTGAGTTTACATAGAGATCCTCTTACTAAAGCAGTTCAAGACAAAAACATAGGTGTAGTTTATGGAAATTATGACTATGGTTTTGACATATCGAGAAGTTCAACACTAGGAGCTCAATAACGAGCTTGAGATGAAGATTAATGAGTTAGAAAAAATGAAAAAAAAAAAGCTCTTTACAAAACACAAGCTTCGCCTTTCCATAAATCAGTCCAACTTTGCTCAAAGGAGTAAACCTGCTGATTCCCGAATAGAACCAGTGGTGTTGCAGCACTAGAAATCAATGGTCCAAGAGATAGCTCCTGTTAAACTGCATGAGAAGACTTTGCAATTGACTTAAGAGGGAACTGAAGCAACCCATTCATCCCCTCTAGGTGTTTATACTAGCACTTTCACCATCAACCCTCGAACCAACAATGGGCAGAACTGAAGCAACCCATTCAGCTCAATCGTTAGCTTTACGGGGCTGATTTCGGCCTCGGTTTGGCCTCCTTTGGTGTCACTGCTTCGGAGTTTGTCACCCGTCTCCGCGTCGCTGTCGCCGTGGACTCACTGGCCCATAAATCCAGTGAGTTTACTCACTAATCTCTGTTTAGGGAGTCGATTATACTTAAGGGTTGATTAGTTTAGATTAAGCTTGGATTAGATGTTTAGTTAGAATGGATTAGCAATTTAATCGTTTGATATTAAATGTTAGGTGGTTAGAGTAGTGCAATTAGCAATTAGATAGGTCGTATTATTTATCTAGATAGGTTCGAAAGTTTTTCGGGCTCGTTTCGGTATTTAATTAGGCTTTTTCGACCTAAGTTTCTATTTATGGCATTTATTTGCATTTATTTAATTATTTATTATTTTCTGGAAATTATAACAGAATAATCGGTGACTGGAATATCATGCTGATTGCAATGGTGTGTTCGGTTTATTTAATTGAATGCTAGGTTGTGCAAATTGAGTGAGAATTATAATTTTGGGTTTTTATTCCAAAATTGAGTAATTTTGGTATTTAATTGGAAAATACCGAGCATCAGTCTACAACGCCAAAAATGTGATTATGGATTATTATGACTAGTGGGAATTTCTAAAAGAAAGATATTGAGGTTTTGACTCAGACCAATCGTGTATCGACACACGATTATTTTATTGGGTATTTTCAATGTGGGGATTTATCAGCTTGAGTGAGCACGACCTATATATATATCCCTCATGATCGTTTTATCAACTTGAGTGAGCACGATCTATAATTGTCAGCTTGAGTGAGCTAAGACCATATATTGCAACTGTCATGAATAATGATAGTATTAGAGGATAAAGATATGTGGTATTGAAGGGATAGATAGTACGGTTGATGTGGACTTGAGCTGATTGACTGGTTGATCAATGGTTCGATTTGAATTGAGTGGATCGGTTGAGTTTTTGTACTATAGTGACTTGTATGAAGGAACTGAGACAAAAGTAAGTCATCTGTCTTATGTGTGCCTAGGTAGCCTTTAGGCATATTTCCTTCCTAATCGGAGCTTAGGGGGTAAACTTGTTGAGGCATCGTCTCACCCCATTGTGGGATAACATTCATAGGTCCTTAGATAGATGTGCCACCAGAGCGTTTTGGCCAACCGAAGAAGGTTACCGAGCAGCATTCTGAGATTCCACTCCCTGGGAGCCAAGGAGCCTGGGTCTACGAACTTGTGAGATCCACTGTCTGGGTTGATGTGGGTCTACCCCATAAGGTACCCCATAAATTCATATCGTGGTATCGTCATGGGCGAAATGGACCCAGAGAAGGCCCTCTTTTGGAGTTTAAGATTCCTAGGTTGGTTCTGGAGATCGCTTTTGGCCAGGGGATGACTGACCCTCCTGGTGGTTTAGAGGTAGACTTGGATCTTTTAGATCTAGAGTCCCCGGAGTATTCAGTTGAAGGCTCGAATGCTTAGAGGATTTGTAGCCCTCTACCCTCCCCTTTTTGTAGACCTTATATATATATATATATATATAGGCTAATATTATATATGACATGGTTTGATATGTGTATATAACTGTGTTGTGATTTTGAAAATTTGTGGCCCTACTTTTCTATCTCATCCGGTTATTGTCTGGGGATTTATTTATTCGCTTCCACATGCGCATTAAAATGAATGGGTCGGCGACGTGTCTTGAGACATCGCTATTTAATCGACCATTGAGGGATGGGCACATACTTGGAGGATTGGGACGTGACAACCATCACCTAGGTCACGCGAACCTAGGCAATCGTCAACTGGATCACGCGAACCGAGGCAACCACCTCCTGAGGTCGCATGACCATAGACGGTGGTCGCAACCCTCAAGCGGCAATTACTAGGGTCGAGCGACCCCTTAAGCAATGGTCGCCAACGTGGGCAACTCCTTGGTCAGCAGTCGTCGGCCTCTGTTTGTTTCCCTGGAGAAGATGAATAGTACCCATAGGACTCGCATTCCAAATATGCAACTTCCTAAAGTACCTCCGAAGCTACTTTGGTTAAAGGCCCTTAGAGCCATTTGGAGATATAATTGTATCTTGCCAAAGTTGTCCAAAAAATTGAACCAAACACGTTTGCATTTGGCCAAACCCCTTTAGAGTCCAAAAGCCCCTTCCAAAAGCCAAATCAAACGAGCCCATAGACTCTCTCTCCCTCCCTCCCTCCCTCCCTCCCGTAGGTTCTTCTTCATTTTATTATGAAAACAAAAACCCACAAAACTATTATTCTTATCAACTCACGACTAGAAATTGAGTAGTTATGGGCTATGAGCTCCGTGGCTCATGACTCGAGTGAATGAAAATGCTGCAATTTTAAAGCTCATGCGGCAATGCCACAAGCTCGAAGATCAAGTAGCCATGGCTCAAGCTTTGCAGCTCAAATAGACATCATGGCTATGGCCATCTGTGAGCTTGAGCATGAATGGCCATGGCCAATGCTAACTTAGAGTTGGAGCCCACGGTAATGGCGGGTCATAATGGAGCTCTCTCTCAATTGTGTCATTTTTTCTTTTTATGTTTATGTTGTCTCAACACCTATGTGGTGTCATGCTATGTAAGCATAATATAGCACGATACATGTGTTCCAACATCCATGTTAGTAAAATTTGATTGGTAAGAGAAAAAAGTACACTAGAAAGATTAACCGTGACACTTTCTATGTAATATATGAGCTTTGAGAAAAAAAGAAAAAGAAAGAAGGAAAGAAATAAAAGAAGAGCGTTTGAAAAGTCAACAAAAGAAGCTGAAGGAGAAGAGTGGAAGCTTGGGCTGTTTTTAAAGAGAAGAGAGAGGGAGGGCTTGGGCATAAATGAAACGGGGGAAAGGAAGAGAAAAAAGGAAGAGAGAAAAGAAGAGAAAGGAGAAAGAAGAAAGAAGCAAGGGAAAATTTTTGGCGCGCTCATGATCCAGAAGCCTCATTAAGCTAACTTAACTCCGTTTTGCAACACCAGTAAGTGATTGAAGCCTGTAATCATCTATTCAAACAGATCGTCACAATTAGGGCTCAAAATTTGGATTTCTTGGAGATTTGTGCGGCAAAGTCTGATTTTTGAGTTATTGAACTGCGTAATTTTACAGAAATGATAGTTTATGGTGTTTTGAAGTTATAGCATTTTACAAATTGTGATTTGAGCTTATAGTTTGCCCATAACATAATTTTCAATTTTGGCGTACATTTTGGAATAGTACCGAACGATACCGAACAATAACTTTGGCTATGAATTTTAGCAATTTTCGGTGAGGTTTTGGGACGGCTAAGTTGGGGTTGTTGTAGTGTATCAAGAGAACTATAAGATGGCTCAAAACGGAATATTATGGAGGAAGTTATGGTGCGACAAAATTTAGCACGCGAGCCATGCCTAGCAGACAACAATAGGTTTCTGCTAAATACAAGCTTTCATTGGCACGTAGGTGTCATTTTATCGACAAATAGGCTTAGTATAGGCAAGTCGTTATAAGAATTTTTTTTATGCCGCCTTTTGATATTGTTTTTCGGTTAATTGTTAGGTATCTGAGTGCGTCGGTTCAAGTAAGTGTCGTAGTTGGTTTTTGGGCTTTTCCCAGGTGAGTGACACTATTTCTTCTTTGTGTTTTAAACTCATGTTTTGAAAAAAAAATTATGGATTATATATGCCATGAGTGGATAAATAGCATCTTTTGTTGCATAAAACAGGATCAAGCTTTCACTACCATTTTGATGTTGAAAGAGATAATTATCCTTTGAATTGGGTTTGAATGATTGTCTAAAAATGGTTTGTGAAACCCTTTATGAAAGAATTTTGAAACGTCTGTTGTGACATTCTGATTTTCGATTATGTTTTCGACTAAATGAATTTAGCTTTTCATCGACGCGCTTATAGTCTTTTTCTCTAAGCTGATCACTCATAAGATAACTAATTTATCAGGTGAAGCCGTTAAGGAATCTAAATGTAACCGACTTGAGAATTTGATCAGAAATCGATTGCTCGACCGCGCTAATCTGCAAGGGTCAATACGGCACTGTTAAAATTGATTAAAGACCGGAGATGGGTCGATTTGACAAAGGCATGTAATTAAATGGTTCATAGGAGTAAAATAATTATCTCATTATTTTACTTAGGCGTCTCTAATCGACCAACCATAAACCGATTAATGGCGATTTCTAGATAATAATCATTTTCATGTTAAATATTTGAACCTTAAGTTGCGAATTGGTATGGGCTTGGGAGAGCTCGAGCTAAGTTTAAAGACTTAGTAATCCATTAGCCTAAACTTAGGTGGTGCACCTAAAAATTAGGTCGCGACACATATCAAGTTTGGCTCATTTCGTTCGTGACTGATCTTGATGATCTGGGCTTAGCTCTTGCTTCATTGATGAGCCATTGTACAAGAATCCACCGTGAGACCACTGTTTGGACACACAGTCCACATACTCTAATGCCGAACTTGAGCCTGAAGAAAGAGAGGTAGAAGATTTTTCTTGATCATCGATAAGCTTCTGATCGTTATTATCACATAACGACCCCCTTGGTTCGGCATCCATTGAAGGACAGCGTTTCGTCAACAATGAGTTTCGAACTGAACTACTTCTTTTCCGGTGGATAGTCCGAGCCTGCGAAAAAAAAAATGGAGAAAAAGAAGTCCATACAGAAACCACTAAAATGTTCTCACGTAGTTCTCAGACCTAAAGTGACATTTTCACGATAATAATAGTTTCTTCCGCAACATAGTATGTAATCTTCGTTGGACATTTCTTTAATGGCACAAACTAGAAAAACGAAAAAAGTGGAATAACAAACCAAAGCGGTGTAGAAGAGAGCGGACTTCAACATGCGCGAAAAGCTATGCTTTCTCGATCGAGCATACGGTGGTTTCACGCTTGCTCTCTCATTGTCGTCCTCATCGATCAAAAGATGCATGAGCTGGTTCCGCCTACGCCTAGGCTCGAGCATCATGTCCTCGATGACGGCCGTCTAAAGCAATGCAAGAACTTGATCCTCGACACATTCTTCATGGTCTCTCTCTGATGTTTCATGCGTTGCAAATCGCAACCTGCGTTTCGGACTCAATGGAGAAAAGAAACGAGGCAGGAAAAGATGGGGAAGCCACACGTTATTTTTGGATGGCTTCGAGTCGAAAGGCCATAGATTTAGTGTAGTTTTGGATCACTTGTTTTCTTTTCCTTTGGTGCAAGTGTAAGTACATGAAGACATCTCTCTTTATATAAATATTTCTATTTCCAGAGTGAGAATTACTATCGGGTGGTTAAGGATTTAAATACTTGAATGAGAAGGTCAGAGAAAAGGGCAAAAGCGGAGAATGGCTTACTGCCGCCGATGGACAGACAGGTAGGAGGAGAGGGTATGACTACACACGTCTTGGCTTACGGTTTTAGTGAAGAGAAATGGCTTTAAATTTAATGTTCCTTATGATCGTCAAAACATCTCTAGAAAATTAATCTCTGAGTGGGGTTAACTGTGATAGTTGTCCTCCAAGAAATTCTAAACTTATTCCTTTTACTTAGGAGTATCCCAAAAAATCAACAATCGCCCAGAATCAGACCAAACCCACCTAGAACCAACGATTCTCATGGGAACCGGTCCGGTTCCAAGGATGGAACCATCCACCTGAATTGGACCGATATATATATACCAGTCAAGTTTTCTATCAATTCTAAAGTCCCTAGCCATGGACTTGCTTCTTTGATATCTTAATGAGGACATTGATGCTCTCTTCTTACTGTCCAAATTGAGACCCATCTCAAATATTGTCATCGTCCTCCCTTCTATATCTTTTCGTTCATTAGGATCACATGCTAGTTTGGTGTCCATACAACACACATTAGAAACATTTTGGCTTTATTCCTTCCTCTAGAAGACCGGTTTCAATGATCCACCTGAGAACCAGATTGGTAACCAACGGATGGTTCTTGCTTCTAGGGGGGAATAGCCCACTGCCCATCTTGGAACCAATCACCCTTGCATTCAATTCGAGAAATGTGTTAGCTTCTTCAAAATCCCAGGGGTGCCTTGCAAATGCTTGTGCTAATAAGCATTTTGCTTGCATGCTAGCTACAAGCCAAAAGCTCCGCCTGCTTACACGATCACAAGAAATCGAATCATGCCATTTCAATGGGTGTATAAATGCAATGGTGGTTTGTGGCCATTTGAGCAGAGAAACTATTGTCCGCTTTGGACACTAAGTACTCACAGTCTTGTTCGAAAATGTGTATGTACAGTTAGAGGAACCCAAGCCTTATAAGTTAGCCCAGAACTCCCCCTAAGCAATGTGGGACGAGAGACATGCCCTTAGCCTCGCCCATGTACTGCCGAGGCGATCTTAGTCTGTCTTTTCGTACTGCTCCGGGTCTGGGTCGTCACATTCTCCCCCCCTTAAGGCACAGCGCCCTCGCTGTGGCCCCACACGCTGCGGGAGTCGGCTCTGATACCACCTGTAAGGACTTGGGCCTCCATTGTACACATATTGTCCGCTTTGGACACTAAGTCCTCATGGTTTTGTGCTTCTCAAGGCAACTCATACTACCCCAAGAAAACGCGTATGTACAATTAGAGGAACCCAAGCCTTATAAGCTAGCACAGGACTCCCCCCTAAGCAATGTGGGATGAGAGACATGCCCTTAGCCTCGCCCGCATACTACCGAGGCGATCTTAGTCCGTGTGCCACCCCGAACCACCTTAGGTCGCCACAGGCACCTAATGCTACACCTAATGGAACACTAGTTACATCTCTTAGTAGAAGCGTCGAAGATCATAGACACTTTTTTTTTAAACGGTCCCAGCGCGACTTATTAGCGGAAGCATAATTTAATATCGCCATCTCTCCCTCCAACAATCATGATACAATGCACACCACTAAGTACCATAGGAAAAGATAAAGCCATGCCACTTTTATTTACATATTCTCGTGATGGATTTTCGCGAGTCGATACAACAAAAGAAAGCCAAGATTTTCAGCTACACTTGGCCACATCCCAAAAAGATACTACGACCCCTAAAGTAATCACATGACATCCTCCATCTAACAGAGGCGGCTACTCCCAAAAAGAAACACCAGCTCTCTACCCCTCACGTAGCCATCACACCCATCCTGGTGCGTCGGGTGGTGGTGGCGGCAGCATCCCCCAAAACACTCCGTCTCGGCGGACATGAACTGACAGAAACTCCTGAATAACGGGGCCCTCAGCCAGGCCTACATCGTACATAACCAGCACTCGCACTCGCATAAATGTCAGTCTAGGGACGAGGACGCAGTCAATCTCCGAACACTCTACCTTTACATCCGATGGGAGGCCATAGAAGGTGCCTCGCGTGACGGTAGGAAGCAACATCTTTCTAATCTGAAATGTTGGTCCCCAAAGGAGTGAGTACAACCACTCAGCAGGTAAATGATCAATAAACCACTCAATGCATCATGCCACACAATCTTCACAATCATAGCATCACATGTCATTAAAGCATCCATGCACAATTTACCTTGATATCATGCACATGTCATCATACCTCATGTACATACATCATCATATAGTCATCACCATCATGTCATACACTTACCATCATCATGTCACATGTACCATCATCATTACCATGCATCCATGCACTCATCATCATCATGTCATGCATATACCATCATGCATAATTCAATTTCAATTTCTCAATTTCATCCTTTCATTTTGGACTGCCACATTTCTCTTTCCCGGGACCAATGTTTGCATCCCACATTCATCACTCGCACCCAATCTTGGCATCGCGAGAACCATCCAGCACAAACCTCCAGGCAAGTATCCAAGATACAACCAAGCATCCGGCACCCCCACATTCTGGGCATCTCGTACCCCAACTGGTATCATGAGGACCTTCTGGCATTCAGCCATTTAAGGCCACCGGGCATCCGGCCGTGCCCTTCTAGCCAGGCATCTCGCACCCCAACTGGCATCACGAGGCATCCCTCGGCACAATACCTGCCAAGCTTCCGGCTCCTCACGCTTTGGGCATCTCGATACTCCCAAGGACCCTCCGGCATCCGGCCATTCAAAGCAACCGGGCAATCGGCCGTACCCTTCTAGCCAGGCATCCCGACACTCTTGGGGCATCGTCGGGTCACACCTCCGACGGCCTTCTCACTTATCTCAATTCATATCTTCAATTATAGTTCAATTTTTAACGTGGCATGTGGTGTGATGGCAATCAAGATCATTTTCATCCTTTGATTCATACATGCATCTCCAATCATCATCATACATGCAGCAAGACACAATCATTCATAACAATACAATTCATGGAGTCCATACGATTTAGAATAGTCCATTTATCATGCCTTTTTGAAGTTTACAAAATTCCAGCTTGTACCATTTTAGAAAACATTTAAATTAAATATCCATATGATTCTCAAAAATCATGAAATTATGACATGTGATAGACAAGACAATAAGATAGCAATTTCACGAAGAACACATGCCCTAAAGAGTTTCACACAAGAAGATATAATTCACACAAATACAGCATGCAATTTCGGATAGAAACAGATTGCGCAGTTTTTGAAATAATTCTATTAAAATACCTGAATGACCTCCGAAAATTATGAAATTTTACCAGGTTATATTTAAGACACTAAATTAGATTTTTCATGAAGACATCTAGGCCATATTCGTTCTAGATAATTTTCTATAGGCGTCCGAAGCTCCTGATTCTAGCACCGAAACGTCCAGTATAGCTATCTCCGAATTATCAAGTTTTCACCCACTTATTCTTCTCCGTTTCCTCTGAAATTTGGATATGTTTTTCCTCAAGAAGTCCCCTACAACTTTCATCAAGGGATCTAAGTGAAATTTCCAAATAATAGCCACCATATAGGTCCAAGAAGTCTCGGGTGTCCAGTACCGTGTTTCCAGATTTACCGTCTTCAAGAGTAAGTCGATTCACTAGGCTACACTTGCTCATTTTACCTAAAATTTGAGTATGTTAGTCTTTAGGATGTTCTATACAATTTTTATGAAGAAGTAGAAGAAAAATTCTCGGTAAAAATCAACATGCAACCCACAAAACTACCAAAAGGTGCAAAGCAGTTCCAGATCTAGTGTCTTCGTAGGAAGAGGGTTTTTCCCCTTAAATCTCAACCATTTTGTCCCAAATGTTAGTATGTTATAGTTTGAGATGTCGTCTACAACTTTTATGAAGGAATCAAAGTCAAAATTCAACTCGAAACATGCATGTAAGCCTCCACAAGTTTCTGGGTTGGGCAGTATACACGAAATCAGCAAGCATCTTTCAAGAACAAGCCACACTAGCTTCGGTTCCTTACCTCTAAACATCCACGAATTCAACCACACATGCAAGACACACATGCAAGAGTAGAAATCAATCCTAACTTGCCTCTAAGATCAAGCGGACGGCGGCACACGGTCGGCACACGGACGGCGAACGGGCGGCGACTCCTTCTCTCGGCTTCCCCTTCTCTCTCGCCACTCCCTCTCTCTCGCAACCTCCTCTCTCTCTCTCTCTCTCTTTGGCTTGGCCGAATTCTCAACTGGCCACTCTCTCTCTCTCCCCCTTTTGTTTCCCCAAAACTCCATCATTAGCAATCATGGTGTGCCTCTCCACAAGCCAATGCATGTAACCCTCTTTTTGCCACTTGGCAAAGCTCATGCAAGGTGGGCTTGGGCTTGGGCTTGGAAGAAGTGGGCCGGCCACTCCTCCCCCCCCCTGGTCGACGGTCACACTTCCTTGGGCTTCAATGGGCCGGCCATTCGGCCCACCAAGAGTCCAAGCTATTGGGCCTAAGGCCCAATCTAATTAAAATCAATTTTAATCTCCTTTTTAAATACTAATTAAATCTTATTGAACTAAAGTACTATAGGGTAAAAATTAAATAACTAAACACTTAAAATTACAAACCTATGGATTCTAATATACGATACACATGGCCAAAGATGAGTCATCCTCTTCCAAGATTTATCCATTTAGACTTGGCCATAGATCTCAATACAAGACACAAATTGGAGCACCCCTAATGGCTAGCAAAGAATTTCAGGATGCCACAGTCTGTCCCTCCATACTTCCCAGGGTCTGGAAGATGATAAGGCTGAACAGATTGAGATTATTATCAGGCCTCGACCTAGTAAAGCATCTGCTTATGGAGCCAATGACTCAGGGGTGAAAAGAAGCCCAGTGCTAAGTGTGGAAGAGAGGAAAGAGGAGTATGATAGAGCACGTGCTTGTTTCTTCAGTAGCCCAAGTGGTTCTGATTCAGATAATACATTTTCTCAGACCTCAATTGACTGGAGGAATATATCTTTGAACAGAGATGATAATGAAGTGTGCAGGATTCCCATGGTGGATGTTGATAAGAATACAGGCATTAGAGATGGCAGCACACAATCTAGGGTAGCCATTCTTAGAGACAAAAAAAAAGATCGTTCCGACCCAGATTATGATTGGAGTTATGAAAGGTAAAATCTTTTCTGTTCCATTGGTATTCTTCTTTTTTAGCGTGAGATCAATGTGACTGGAGTTGATCTCAGCCTTGATTTAATCCTTTGATCAGCTATTTTACTTCTGATTCAAAACAATTTATCATAAGAAGCACAGCAAAAGTGGTGACATATTTTAGTATTCATCACTTTGTTGTGAAAAGCTGTTGATAGAGTTATTTACAGGCATATGCTGTCAATTTGCTGTGTAACTATTACAATGACACTTGTTTTGCTTAGCCTTCTCCCTTGTCCCAAAAATATGTTTTTGTATAGCTGCAACATGGCATTATGCAATGCAATCTCAATATTGGCGTTTTGTTTGATGAATTCCGTACTGGAACAGGTACATTAGGAATGTCCCTTGTTGACACCTAGTTTTTTATCTTTCAAATAGTATAAAAAAAAAATCGAAAAAATCAATCAAAATCAAAATCAAAATCAAATAAAAAAAATCAAAATCAAAAAAAATTTAGCTATTAATTTCTTTAAAAAAAAAAAAGAGTAGTGAGGTGCGGGTCGGGCCGGATCCGGCCTTGGCCCGACCCGGCCCCTTTTTCCTTTTATTTTTTTTCCCTGTGTGGGCCTAAGCCCAACCCTCCCATTTACTTTTTCTTTTTCTTTTCTTCCCTTCGCACAGCCCAACTCTCTTTTTCCCTCGGCCCGGCCCACCTCGTTGTCTTCTCCCTCGGCCCGCTTGCTGCACGGGGAACCAGCGAAGCAGATTGCAGCCGTTCGCATGGGGAAATGGCGAAGCCGAAAGCAGGGGCAGAGGCGGAGGAGACAGCATCATCTCGCCGGTAGGTCAGCGGGTTGGGGGGAGACGATTCGGACGCACGCGGAGCTGATTCGCACGCATGCGAAGAGAAGCTGGGGGATCTGCACAGAAAAGGAGAGAAACAGGAGAAAATCGAGGGGGATAGACAGAGAACAGGGGACCAAGCACAAAAAAAACAGAGGAGAAAAAAAGAAAACGGAAAAAGAAGCACAGGGGAGGAGGAGTCGTGGTTGCAGCCCTCGCCGCGCCACCGCTACCCCTGCGACGCCGCCGTTGCCCTCCGAGCGTCGACTCATTGTACCCGTCGCCGCAGCTCCCGACGCCAATCGAGCGGAGAGAATTCGGAGGAAGAACAAGGAGAAACCGCGAGCAGGGGCGAGGGAGAAGGAGAGGAAATCGGAGAAGACTTGCGGCCTTTGCTTGCTGCCGCCCGACCAACCGCGCTCACCTTCGCCCGCGACAACTTGACGCCGTCCGAGCCACCGCGCCTCCGCCTTGTCCAACTCCAGGCGCTCGCCTCCACTGGACCCTCGCTAGAGCCCCCGTCTTTGAAGCTTCAACGATCGCGACCCGACCGACACGCGACGCCCGTAGACGTCGGGCTTCTTCACGCCCCGTCGACGCCGTGACCCATCTGCTCCCACGGTTCCGTCGCCGACGCCGCGACCCGTCTACTCCCGTGGCCTCGCCAATCAACGCCGCGACCGGACGACCCGCGATTCGCACTCCGGCTCGTGTCACCGTCCCCGCCGCTTTGCTGCCTCGTTGCTCCGTCCTCCAAGCCGACGCCGCTGCCGCCCGCCGCATCGCCTTCGCCACCCGCCGCTTTGCCGCCACCGTCGACACAGAACCGCCGCTCGGTGTCTTCGACCATCCCCCTTCGCCGCCGCAACACAGCAGGAGAGAGGTGGGACGAACCGGGTCTTGGCCGGCTCAGGCGAAAGCTCCGTCGGGTAGGGTTTCGGCCCAAAACCAGGTATGTTCTCTTAATTAATTCGGGCCGGATTTAGGTTATTATTGCATATGGGCTTATGTTTTTTTTTTGGGCTTGTGGGTTTGGGCTTTTAAGTTTGGGCTTATAGGTTTGGTTTCTTTTAAAAAGAGAAGAGGGGACCTCTTGGGTTGGGCCCGCGATTCGGGCCCACCTGCTCCTAACCGGACCCGATCCGCGCCGACCGGACCGAACCCGGGTCGGGTTGGACCGACCAGGCCCAGCCCGGTCCAATTTTTTTAATATTTTAAAAAAAATTTCGAAAATCCAAAAAAATTATTATTTAAAAATTAGAAATTAGTTATTTTTTTTTAAAAAAATCTTTAAAAAATTAATAAAAAAATTTAAAACAATTTCGAAAATAAAAAAAATATTTAAAAATTAGAAATTAGATATTTTTTTTTAAATTAATTAATTAAAAAAATTATTTAAAAAATTAATTAAAAAATTAAAAAAATTTAAAAATTTCGAAAAATCCAAAAATGATGGGCTTTGATTAGGACTTGCCATGTATTGCCATTTTAGCGTAATTAGACCTTTATGTGCTCGTATTTTGATTACGTTGCATGATTAATTTGCATATCTAATTGTGTTTGATTGCATGTGTTTAATTTTATGGCAATTAGGATCTTGATAGTTGTGATTATTACTTTAATGATTGCGCACTCGCATGATCACCTCGTATGTCACTGGATAAGTATAAAATTAATTCAAACTGCCTGCCAAAAATCATTTTGTTAAAATGAACAAGATTAGGTACCGAGAGGGCACTAATTGGTTAATTAGTGTAATCAAGTCCCCGAACGTAGATTCTCTGGTTGCGTAGGAAGCGAGGTATACTCCCATGCCTCGCTTGGTTTCTAGCCGACCCCAATAGGCTAGTGGCGACTCCTTTTGTGCAAAATTTCTTAAGAATATCCCAACGTCACGCGGGGTATGGGCTTGGGAGAGCTCGTGCCTGATCATGGGCCTTAGGCCTATCATTTAGGCAATACCCCTAAACCTGTTCTCTCCCTCCGAGGGTAGGTCGCGACAGCTTGGCGACTCCGCTGGGGACTTGGTTTTAAACTTTAGAGGACTTAGGCCAGAATTAATCTTGTTTAAAAAAATATTTTTGTTTGGCAGCGAGGATTCCAGGTACGTCCCTAACATTAAAGGTGTTAAATGTTTTTGCAGAATGGGAGGTATAAGGGGAAGTGTTTGCTCACCTTTGTCTTGCAGGGATGTGTTGGAATGTATGGTTTATTTTTTATGTACGGAGTGTTGTTTATTTATAAATTGTTGTGCATGTATCTTTTGCATTGCACTACACCCTAGCACACACAACCTGCCGTCGGACCTGGGCCGCATAGGATCACTTAGGATGGTGTTGAGGTGGATACCACTCCGACTACAACCGCGTAGTACGAGTCGCCCATCTCTACCCCGAAATTTCTTTCTTCACGTCGAAGGTACCCCCCCCCCCGGTCTGCGAGCACGCGACACGGGTCGGTTCTTTGACGAAGCCGGAGTCATGGGTAACACGACCTAGCCACGAGCTTGTTGGTTCAGTCCTGTGATCCCATGGCTTCATTTGGAGCCATTTAGAGTAGAAATTGAACCACTGTCCATGCGCATGTCTATGACCTTTACATCGCTGCTCAATGAGTAGGGTAAGTTTTTCTTGAATTCTTTTCATCGCAATTTACTTATTTGTTTTCATTTTGGCCGGTCCATGACAAATTAGGTTGATCATACGATGGGGGTACCTGACCTTCGCATCATCTCCGTCCCAAAAGCCGAGCTTCGTGCATGGTGGGATAGATTAGATCCAACAGGCCGTGATTGGGTGCGATCGTATGTTGGACGTTTACTTCCCCTATTGGAGATAGAAACTCATTCTGGTGTTGTGCAAGCATTAGCGCATTTTTGGTGCCCCGCAACTTGCACGTTTATACTCGGTGATCACGAACTCACTCCAACCTTGGAAGAATACGGTGTTGCCATTGGAAAACCCTTGGTGTCGGAGTTAGTTAGCCCACCTGTAGGGACCGAGCATGCATCGACCTTATCTGATTTTCTTAAAATTAAAGAAGAGGACGTGAGGAAAGTTTTAAAAGCCAACCGCAAGACTTGCCCGTTTTCATTCTTAAATGTGCTTTTTCAAAATGCCAAATCTTTTCAAAAGAATAGGATTTTCCTCTTAGCTTTCTTCGGGTTTGTATTATTCCCACATTGTAGGAATGCTATTAACCCTTCCGTGGCATGGGTAGTTCGTGAGGTATGTATGGGAAAGGGTTTTGTTAATGCCGTCCTAACTGAAACCTTTCTCTCCCTTACTCATTTTAAAGAAAACAAAAACAAAGCTTTCTATGCTCCCCCTGAACTCTTGCAAATTTGGTTTTTCTCACATTAAAGGGTTTGGTAACTTGATGACCGTGAATGACATTTCGACTCTAACCACCCTATCCTAAAGTTTAGAGATAGGAAAATGTTTGCCCCCGATTATCATTATTCGAGTGGTTAGCTTTCATGACCAACCCCGGACTCCGAGGATTTCCAATGGCATGCCAAATGGCTTCGAGTTCAAGAAGCGCGGTTCGTGTGTGGGCTTACTGGACCTATTCCTTTGTTGGGAATCACCGGAGTCACCGAATATTACCCGACTCGAGTCACCCGTCAGTTTCAAGAGGTTCAACAGCTTCCGCCGGCGATCCAGGAAGACCCGCTCAGGATAGACTTCCCTGACGGATGCCAAGATCACGAGGACTCCGTTGCGTTGGTCAAATCGATGTGGGATATGTGCCACCCCCGGAAGTTGATATGGCCTGAAGAGGAGTTGGAGGGGCAAGAGAAGATCTATTATGCCTCGAAGGAGTACATCCTTAAACACAAGATTCCAGAGAGCCTCCGCCCGAAGATTCCTAAAGTGCCATTGAAGATCACCCACCGAGCTGAGATCAAGCGCCTCAAGAGGGAGCTCAAGGAAGTCGAGGAGCGTGCTTCGAAGTTAACCCGAGTTAGTGGAGCTACCACCAGCGAAAGCCATCCTCATTAGTTAGATTGAGTCGAGCGCAATATGTAGCGGGACCATATTCGCATACGTTGCAAAATTATGGAGTTTGTCTCGAGTCTCGATGTTGAAAATTGGGAGTTAGGAGAATGTCTTTTCGTCTTTGAAATAGCTTTGTTGTTTAAGGGTTTTCTTTTGCGTTTTTTCTTGTATTATGTAGCAACCGGGCTTTCAATGAAACGAGCAAATTGGGGCGATTAGATCTTTGTCGTGGACCGACCGCCTAATTATTACTTGTACTTATATATGCTTATCTACTTTTGCTTCAGGTACTAACCGATCGATTGTCTTCTACTAATCGTCGACACAGCCAAGCGGAGATCCCCAATTCGCACGCGCGCAAAAGTCAGAATGGAGAATGATGACGCCAACGTGCGCATGGCCAAGATGGAGGACCAGCTGGCCCAACTCACCGCAATGATGCTTGAAATAAGCCAGAAGCTTAAGGAGCCCCCCGCCGTAGCTGTCACTGGAACATCCACTCCGGCGTTATCGTAACATGCTTCCCCGTCGACGGGAGGCACGCACGTTGCTGATCTCCCGGGAAAGAAATTGCTGGAGAAGCTCCTTCGCCACGCCAATCATCGTCAATTTAGATCCTCCTCCGAAGGAAAACCCAACACCTCGCCTAAGTGACGAGAGTGAAAACGTTTGGCAAAGATGGAAGAGCGACTATGTGTCTTGCAAGGTTATGAGTTGAAAGGAGCTGATAGGTTATCTCCATACACCAAGACGAGCTTTCCGAGAATTTCCAGGAGCCCGAGTTCACAAGAAAGTATGACGGAACGGGATGCCCAAGGACCCACCTTAGGTATTACATGAGAAAAATGGCTCGCTATGCCGACAACGTGCCATTCCTCATACACACATTCCAAGATAGTTTGGAAGGCATTGCCCTGACGTGGTTCATTGCGCTGGACATTGAAGAATTCACTAGTTGGGACGACTTAGCCAATGAGTTCTTACAACAATACCGGTTTAACACCGAGCTTGCCCCCACGAGGGAAGAGTTGACTCGCGTTGAGAAGAAGAGGAATGAGTCATTCAAGGCCTTCGCGCAAAGGTGGAGGACCATGGCCTCACAAGTGAAGCCGGCCTTAAATGAGAGGGAGATGAAGTTGTTCCTCAAGACTTTGCCCTCTCGAATACTTCCAAGGGTTAGTATTCTCGAGTTGCCAAACATTTTCACAGCTAGTTGAGGTAGGTGAAGGAGTTGAATGGGCAATGGTTGAGGGAAAGATTTCAACCGGAGGCGCGAAGAAATTCCCACCAAGAAAGGATAAGGAGGCCGCAATTGAAGTAGCACTTGTGCAAGAGCCCCATTTCCCTCGGCCAACCGCAACACCCGCGCACAAGCCTACGATGGTTCCAGGTAGTTCATCACAAGCATTCGATAATGGCAAGATGCCGTTTCGAAAGGGGTTTTCTCCACTACCACGCCCGCTGTCAAAGTTATTGCCCATGCTTCTTGAAAAGAGGATGGTCGCAAAGGAGGTGCCTAGAGATAACCCCCCAAGGTTCGCCGGATTCAATATAACCAAGACCTGTGAATATCACATGGGAGAAATGGGGCATGATGTAGATAATTGTCACATGCTAAGATACAAAGTTCAACAGCTTCTAGACAAGAACATATTGACTTTCAGGGAAGCTCAGCCCAATGTGCAACAGAACCCTCTACCAAATCATGTAAGGGGAGTGAACTCAATTTCCGAGGACACACGGGCGAGTCAGCAACCTCTAGTACTGGATGCTTCCGAGTCGTATGAATCCCTAGTGCTAGTGGGATACTATGAAGGCCAGGAGGATGTGACCCTAGAAGAGAGATTGAACCGCGTCCGTAGGATGATAACCATGGGAGTAATCAGACGCGGAGAAGAGGAAGAGAAGGTCGTATCCGTGACAATGCCATCATCATTCCGCTCATCTTTCTACAACTTTGCTGGTATGCCTCGGGCGAGGAAGGCTATGCATGGAATTTTGAAGACCCCAGCTTTATACGAGGAAGGGTTGATAGCTATGATTACCCCAATGGTGATTGAATTGTCCGATGAGGAGCTCGTAGGCGATATCGAGCTGGAAATTGCTGAACCCACAGTGATCGACCTTATGGTCGAAGAGATGTCGACAATCGAAGTCACGGGAGGAAACACAATGCCGGTCACGATTGAATTGCCTCCCCAGGAGGAAGACGGAATGGTAATGCTGGAGTATCCTCCCAAATTCGATTCCAAAGCTGTACCTTGGGGTTACGGAACAAATGAGGTAGATGCTGTCACGCGATCAGGCCGCTGTTACGCACCTGATAAGGGAATAGAAAAGAAGGCCGTGACCGAGGAGGAGGCAAAGCAATTTTTGGCGGTAGTAAAGTCTAGTGAGTTCAACGTGGTGGATCAACTGCGGAAGTTGCCGGCTCAAATCTCCCTCCTAGAATTATTCAAATCTTCCGAGAAGCATAGGGACATCTTGCTAAAAGTCCTTAACGAGGTGCATGTGCCAGAGTCAATTGATGAAGTCCAATTAGAGGAGTTCGTTGGGGCCGTTCTATTAAAAGATCAAATTTCCTTTACTGATGAAGATCTCCCCCCCGATGGTCCTAATCATACCAAAGCGCTACATATCTCGGTGAAACATGAAAGCACTCTTGTTTGCAGAGTATTGATTGATAACGGTTCGGCACTCAATATATGCCCGTTGGCCACTCTCCACCGTCTTGGCATTGACCTTGGGAGAATCCGTACTAGCAAGTCGACTGTACGGGCTTTTGATGGGATGAAGAAGGATGTGATAGGGGAAATTGAGCTTGAGCTGCTAATTGGCCCTGTACTTTTCCAAGCCGTGTTCCAGGTGTTAGATATACCAAGTGCTTTTAATTTTTCTGCTAGGAGACCGTGGATCCACACAAAGAAAAGGTGCGGTTGCCTCCGGCCTCCATCGAAAGTACGATTTGTGGTGGACAATGGGCTTATCACGATCCATGGAGAATCCGACTTCAAGATCTATCACGAGACAGCCATCCCCTATGTGGAGCCGAGTG